>NC_056731.1:1785268643-1785481143 GCF_019279795.1 Protopterus annectens
GATAATAAAAGGGTTGCCTATATTGTTCCCAAATCCATGATGTCACATGTAGGGGTATGGATTGTCTACACCAGCCTCACTGCTGTTTGATGTCTGTTGTCCTTGTAAGGTGGACATTGTGACAAATAATAGGCCAACCATATAAGAAATTTGCAAAACCCACGCTTCAATGAGTCCTGTTATTACACACTCACAGCTACCTCCACACAGGATACTGATGACACACACAGAGTCACACAGTTGCCATATCTGGGATTAGAACTCCTACCTTACTAGTACATCACACTACAGCATTATGCAGTTATAGCACATGCCACTGAGTAAACTAGCCTATGCTTTTCCCAAAGGTGTATTTCAAGGTGAATGCCACCAGCAGGCTTGCCAAAGTAGAGTAATGGAAATTGTAATGACTGTTAATGGCCTCAAAAGCATTTATCCCTACACATACAAACAGACAGACACAAAGTCTCACCCATGTCTGGGATTAGAACTCCTACCTAACTAGTATATCACACTATAGCATTACGCAGTTATAACATGCGTCATGGAACTTACTAGGCTACTTTTTCCCCAAAAGTGTATTTCAAGGTGAATGACATCAGCAGGCTTGCTAAAGTAGGGCAATGGAAATTGTAGTGACTGTGAATGGCCTCAAAAGCATTCATCCCTATACATACAAACAAACACACACACACACACACACACACACACACACACACACACACACACACACACACACACACACACACACACACAGTCTCATAATTACCATGTCAGGAATTAGAACTCCTGCCTAACTAGTACAACACACTGCAGCATTAAACAGTTGCAGCATGTGCCATGGAGCTTACTGAGCTACATTTTCCCCAAAGGTGTATTTACAAGTGAATGACATCAGCAGGCCTGCCAAAGTAGGGCAATGGAAATTGTAGTGATTGTAAATGGCCTCAAAAGCATTGATCCCTGCACATGCAAACAAACACACACAAAGCTTCACAGTTGTCATTTCTGGGATTAGCACTCCTACCTAATTAGTACATCATACTACAGCATTACTCAGTTATAGCACTTGCCATGGAGTTTATTGGGTTACTCCAAAGGTGTATTTCAAAGTGAATGATATCAGCAGGCTTGCCAAAGTAGGGCAATGGGAAGAATAATTCATAGGTGCATAGGTTTATAGGTTGGTACTAGGTAATCAGCCCTAAGGCCTATACAAGCCTAGCCATGACAATTCCATGGCTATTTCTTCCCAAAATATTTACTTCCCTGGACCCCTGTCTATCAGGGTGACTGATGTGATCCCCGAGGTGAATTTCCTATCTTCCATCCAACCATCAAGGTTTCTTTTGAAGACGGACAAACAGGCACTATGTTTGACATGTATGGGCAGTCTATTCCAGAGTCTGGGGAGTCTCTGTGTCAGGAACTCATCCCTCCAGCATGTTTTGTTCAGTGTGATGACAAGGTTTGGATACCTGGAGCATGTGGCTCTGAGGAATTGGGATTAGCATGTCCAACAGCTCTGGGTTGGACATCGTCTTGTATGTTAAGCAGAGATCACCTCTGAGTAGAGGATATGTGACAGAGTATAGCTGGATGATTTTCATACGTTCAGCATACGGCATCTGCTGTAGGCCTGTGATTCTTTTAGAGGGGTATTTCTGCAGCCTTTCTAGTTGTTGCAAATGTCTTGGGAGGTACATACCAAACAGGGCATTGTGTTATTTACTGGATCTACTGAGAGATGACTACAGTGGGACAACGACCTCCTTTTTTCTGGATGAAAAGCCCTTAGTGATGAGGTGTGCCATATAGGTGGATTTCCTGACTGTTGTGGTGATGTGGTTATCGAAGGTTAGACCACTGTCCATCTGTGTCCCTAAGTCTCTTATCACACTTTTGGTGTTTAGTGTACTGTAATCTATGTGGTACTTCACGGGTACATGTTTCTTCCCAAATGGGATAGCTATACATTTCTTGGTATTAAGCTTGAGCCTATGGCTATGGCACCAAGCATCTGTTTCTGTAAGGCCCTTTATAGAATATCCATATAAGCTGTGGATTCAGTATTAGCTCCTAGTTTGCAATCATCTGCAAGCTTTGTTAGCCTGAGTCTCTTAGTGTTGGCCTGTACTTCTGAGCAATAGATGCCAAACAAGAGCGGTCCCAGGACTGAACCCTGAGGTACTCCAAGTGTCACTTGTCTGGAGATGGATGTAGAGTCACCTACTTTTACAGTGTGGGTTCTGTCAGTAAGCCAGTTGACAATCCATCAAGCGTCGTAGGGATTAATGGTCAGCTTAGTACATTTATCTATGATTCCAGACTCTAGGGGGTGGTGTCTAAGGCCTTGCCAAAGTACAGATAGGCTGTGTGGACCCACCTTACCCTCTTCCACAGCTCTGGAGACTGATTCAAAGATGTCAATCAGGTTCAGGAGACATGATCGACCCTTCACAAACCCAACCTGGGTGGATTCCAGTGTTTGCAGGTTGCCAATGTCATTGTTTATAAGTTCCATGATAATATGTTCCATGGCCTTGCAGATCAGGCTCATCAGACTGAAGCGGCAGTAGTTCTCAGGATCCAAAGTGGATCCCCCCCTTTGTGGACTGGGATAACTATAGCTGTGTGCCACTTAGTGGGCACGGAGCCTGAGGTGTGGCTATGATTAAACATGGCACATAGGTGAGGTGCCAGTTCATTTTGTAGTTCATGTACCACACAGCCTGAGGTGTTTTCTGGTCCCATTGATGCTGTTTTCTTAGTTCTGGAGAGTGTGTTTTTTACCTGTGTGGCCATTATTACCAGAATCTGGCAATCTTTCAGTATTGAGATGACCCCTTTAAGATGGTGGGATGGGGGTGCAATTGGCACTGAATCAATCTGCCAGGATATTGGCAATATCCTTGGGATCAGTATATTTAATGCCATTCTGTTGTAGCTCAGAGGAGATCTGAACATTGCAATTTAGATTGCTGAAATAGCTATAGAATGGCTTGCGGTTGTCTTTGGAATCTTTGGTTATTTTATTTTCATAACTAGTTTTGTAGGAGTTTATGAAGGATCTCAGCTTCTTACTGAGGCTGGTAAGGGGCTTTTTTGCATTCTGGGAATTTTATCTTTTCTGCAACAGTTTCTTCCATTTGTTGTAAAGTTTGTGTATAGCAGGGGATCACCACATTGGCTTCCTTTTCTTGGAGGGGAGAATCTTGGTTCTGTTTGGGATGGCACAATTCATGCACAAATGGATGTGCTTGCTCAGTGCCTTAGTGTAAGATTCAGCAGTCAGCGTTTCAGTTACCGTCTGCATGGGTGTCATGAAGTTTGTCACACCTGACTTATGTAGTTGTCTTTGGAGATGTTTTTTTACAGAGGTTTCCTTACTGGGGTATGGGGGAAGGATGTGGATGTCAAGGGTGACTAGCTTATGGTCACAGCTGACCACTAATGGGGTGACCATAGGTGTGGAGCATCAATTTCCCATGTTGGTAATGATCAGGTATAGAATTTGGAGCCCCTGGTGGAGCTATGGGTTAGTTGATCCAGGTCATTGGGAATTATGGCTTCCAAGAACCATTGGGCACAGGTGTTGGTACACGAGTAGTTTTCCCAGTTAATGGCAGGGTAGTTGAAATCACCCAGTATTAGGGTATTTAGTTGTATCTTAATATTTTCCAGTATGTTTAGAAAGGTGTAGTGGGAATCTTGGAATATGGTGGGGGATCTGTAGCAAGCTATACCATTTGGATTGCAATCTTACCTAGTGTTAGCTGCATTGGGAGAATTTCAGATGCATTGTGTTGGGCAAGTAGACTGGTGGTGTGAATATCCTTGGTGAATATGGATACTCCTCCATCTTTAGTATTTCGGACCTGGTTTGGTGGCCGGCAGGTGTGGTAAGAGCTGAACCTGGTATTGCAGGGGTGCCCTCTGGAGCCTTGGATCAGGTCTCTGTTACTGCACAGATATCAATGTTCTCCATTTTTAGGAGTGCCTAGTGAATGTGAATGGCCACAAAAGCATTGATCACTACACATGCATACAGAGTTTCACAGTTGCCATGTCTGAGATTAAAATTCCTACCCAGCTAGTACATCACACTACAACATTATGCAGATATAGCACATGCTACAAAGCTTACTGGGCTACCCTTTCCCCCAAAGGTGTAATTCAAAGTGAATGACATCAGCAGCCCTGTCAAAGTAGGGCAATAGAAATTGTACTGACTGTGAATGGCCTCAGAAACATTGATCCCTACACAGACAGACAAACACGCACAGAGCTTCACAGTTGCCATGCCTGGGATTAGAACTCCTACCTGACTAGTACATCACACTACAGCATTATGCAGTTATAGCACACACCACAGAGCTTACTAAGCTACTCTTTTTTTCCCAAAGGTGTATTTCAAAGTGGATGACATCGGCAGCCCTGCCAAAGTAGGGCAATGGAAATTGTAGTGACTGTGAATGGCCTCAAAAGTATTGATCCCTAGACATACAAACAATCACACACAAAGTTTCACAGTTGCCATGTCTGGGATTAAAACTCCTACTTAGATAGTACATCACACTACAGCATTATGCACTTATAGGACATGCCATGGAGCTTACTGGGCAACTCCTTTCCAAAAGGTGTATTTCCAAGTGAATGACATCAGCAGGACTGCCAAAATAGGGCAATGGAAATTGTAGTGATTGTGAATGGCCCCAAAAGCATTGATTGCCTACACATACAAACACACACACAAAGTGTCACAGTAGCCATGTCTGGGATTAGAACTCCTTCCTAACTAGTACCTCACACTACAGGATTATGCAGTTATAGCACATGCCACAGAGCTTACTGGGCTCTTTCTTCCCCAAAGATGTATTTCAAGGTGAATGACATCAGCAGGCTTGCCAACGTAGGGCAATGGGGAGTGTAGTGACTGTGAATGGCCACAAAAGCATTGATCCCTACACGCACACACAAACACAGTCTCACAGTTGCCATGTCTGTTATTAGAACTCCTTCCTACCTAGTACATCACAGTACTGCATTATGCAGTTATAGCACGTGCCACAGAGCTTATAGGGTTATTCCTTCACCAAAGGGCATTTCAAGGTGAATTACATCAGCAGGGTGGACAATGTAGGGCAATGGGGAGTGCGGTGTGGTGTGCATGGGCCATAAACCACTCATCTGGAAGCAGACACGCAACACTCAGTCATTCACATGTTTAAATTTAACAGGTACATGTATGCAACCGTTAGATGAATAATGACTTGTACAGTCATGTTACACTGTTATCACAAGCAACACAGACCCTATAGTACTGAGTGATACCAGAGGCAAATGTCTACAGTGATTGACATTTGCACATCATGTGGTTTTAGCCAATTGGATGTGTGCTGGGTGGGACAGACCTCATGATGGGAGGCTCTTTGTCACTGTCTGTCAGTCTCTTCAACATATCTATGTATGTGTAAGTTTGGCCTATTATAGTGGGCTATGTGTGCATTCCTATCCAATGTGTGTGCAAAGCATGACTGGTATGCATTGTGGAGAGTGTGTACAAACATCTGTAACTGTCAAATATGTATAGTTCACTGTTGTTGCCAGACATGGGCTTCTAAGTGTGGGAGCATGCCCAGTATGACCTTTCATTATTTTTTTGTCAGACACGGGCTTTGTTTCTCTAAGTGTGGGAGCATGCCTTGTATGACCTTCTGTATTGAAATTGTGAATCCATTCCAGGTAGCTTATACTCCAGCACAGGCTTTTATGTTCTACACCTACAGCTAGCAACCTGTTTCTGTGGGATATACTTAGATCAGTTGACAGTATGGGGTCAAAATGGAAAAAGGATAGTGGGTTACTGTAAGTAATTGTGTCTGTGCTGCTTCTGCTACATGGTTTTGGTAATAGCAGAGATATTCAGACATATGTACTGTTTTACACTGTAATGTTTTATGTCATCAGCTACTGTCAGGTATACATATTTGCTTGCAGTAATTTCCTGGGGAACACAGGGTGAATGAAGCTATGTCCAGTATTGTGGTCTGCAGCCTACATATTCTTGCACAATCATGCCATTCTGGAGGGGAAGCTGCAGACACTTGCTAATGGGTCTGTGTAAATGGTTCAGCACCTTGGTCCACTGGTGGCTGAGGATCCCATGCTTGTACATCCACTAATGTGACAGTATGGCCATATCCTGCTGTGGCTATACCTCACAGCTGTACAGATTTACACAGGTTACCCAAAGGCAGGGCTCATATTTCTGGTCATTACCCCTTCACATTGGGGTTTACAAGCAGGTTTGTAGCCACCCATTCCTGTGTTTGCGGCAGGGATAGTATGTGCACATGTCTGCGTTTCAGACTTCACACACTCCATGCTATCAATGCTCCTAACCCCCTGTTATTCTATTCTCTTCCAAACATTATGCAAACATTATCTGATAAGTTCCTTATAGTTAACACTTCATCCCAGCATTATTTTGGGGTTGGTCCACAGTTCATGCAGTAGGACATGGTGGACATGCTACTGGAATTTGTCAACATGACCTTGCATTTGGGTTCTGTGGACTGTGTTATGTTGTTATTTGGGACCCATGACATAACATACATTGGCAGTATGGGTGAGGCACAGGCCTTTGACAGAGGACTGTAGGACATTTGGTAGTGATGCAGGCCATCTGTAGCACTCCTACAGTCCCAGGCTGCAAGCCACTATATTCCCCTGGTGTAACAGGGTAGGCGTGCAAGGTGTTAATATCAATAGTTTCTGTCCTTATTGATCTAGTGGTGTGGATGCTGTCAGGGTGCTGCTTACAGCTAGGAACACACTTGCATGGAACACCTCTTCAGCATGTTGCACTCTGATAAGACCTGTGAGGTACCTGTGGCTGATGGTGGGGTGAGCTGGATGCATGTGTGCCATGGAAGCTATTTTTAGCTGACTCACACACATACGTGGGGCATTCAACTTATGCTGGCTTGTGCAGGGACATCAGCAGTTTTTCAGTACTTCATACCTTTGACTTTTGTGGTTTGCCAGTGATTGGCCAGACAAAATAAGTATTCCATACTACAAACCCAACTAATGTGCTGCTAACCTGTACGTACAATTCCAAAGGTGTGTCCATTTGACAGTAACATGTTATACACTCTCTGTCTAGGGTACTTCCACCTGTGTACTGTTTGTATGTCTGGGCCCAGATTCATGTCATGTCCATCTTTCAGATGGTGACAGATATTACATCCGAACAATTAGTATGGCTTACTGCTGGAATTTGTTTTGCTGGGATGCATTGTGTTTGGCACTGTAGTTGTGAGAACTTGGCACTGTCATTGGCAGTCCTGGCCAATGGCCACCAGGACACAACCCACCATGCCTACATGCTGACTACTCTCACACAATATATAACACACACCAACCTAACACACACAACCCTGCATATTGTACACATGCTACAATCTATCCTGCTACTTTGGCTGGCTCAGGTAATCTGTGGTCCACTGCTATTATACCTACACATACATGTTACTATAGTTCTACATAGGAGTGTGAGGGGGGCACACCTGACAACTGCACACATTTGCTATGAGTGTACTGGTATTTCAGGTACACTATTTCATTCTGTATTCTGACCTATCATGCAGACTAAAGGCATATCAGTCTACTATAGTTCTTAGATTTTATTGATCTACATTTCAGTTTCAGACTTCTTACCCTTCAGAACTAACATCCCACTGCCTGACCTGTTGTAGTCTGGCTGTGTAGGTCTGGAGGAGGGCTGTTCCCCATAGCCAGCAATCAGAGGCCTTAGCACAGCCTTTCCTTGTGTTTGTCAATGCCTGTCCTGCTGTCTGAGACTGTTGGGTATGTGAGCCTCACTGACTGGCATGTGTATGTCCTATGGACACACATTTGGCCCACCACATTTCCTGCAGTGGGTTTTGTCACCTTGTCCAGTACTGGCTACTGTAGTGACACTAGTATTTCTTACAGATTTCATGCTGCCAATATAGATGTCTACTGTCTTCTGGCATCCCATTCAGCCACCCATTTCCCTTGCATGCTCACATCTATACCATAGATACAATTAACAGAACATACTATTCCAGTCAGCAATTGATAGGGAGAGTGACTTACCTTGTGGCTGTGCCAGTATTGAGGAAGGTGCTGGAGGGCTGACTATGTCGGCTGCACATAGTACACTCTCTATACTTGGTTAAGCACAGGTAGTGTTATGCTTGACATCCTTTTACTATATGTGTGAGTCAGAGAGAAGTGTCATTCCCTGGGTTCCTACCATGTCAGTGTATGTGCTATGCATAGCCTCTTTGCCAAGGTCTGGGCATACTGGGCACACCTCCTTCTGCCTACTGGGGCAGGCTCAGGTTGTTCCTCCTCTGAGTCACTCTGTTCCTGTGCAGGTCTTGGCAATGGTGTGGGGCTGTGTGGCCCTGCCTCATTCTGTTCCTGCTACAGCTGTTTCCACAGGATCATATTATGTAGCATGGCACATATGATGACAATTTGGGTACATGTAGCTGGTGAGTACTGCAAGGCTCCACCAGATATGTCCAGGTACCGGAACAATGACTTGAGCATCCCAAACACATGCTCTATTATAATTGTGGTCTGTGTGTGTCCCTTATTATGGAGTTCCTGTTCGGGTGTGTGTGCATTTCTGATGGGTGTAATCAGCTACGGCTCCAGTGTGTAACCAGCATCCCCCACTAGGTGGCTGCATGGGATGTCCCCACTGGCAAATCTCTGGTACAGCTGCATCATATGCCAGATGTGGGAGTCATGATATCTTCCAGAGCTGCCAGCACACACATTCATTGTAATGCTGTGGGCATCGCACATGACCTGGCAGTTGATGGAGGGGAAGCCCTTGCACTTTATGTAGACTCTACCCCACTCATCGGATGGTACTTTAATGTGTATGTGCATGCAGACTATAGCGCCTACTACCTCAGGGTATTCTGCTATTTGGTGGAAGGGACACATATTGCTGGTCAACACCTCATGGGTGTTGAGGAAATATATGTGCTCATTGGCATGTGCTGACATGGCATCTAGGAACTTGTGGAGTACTCTTGATGCTGATGCTTGTGAGATCCCCATGATATCCCCAGTTGGTCTTTGGAAGATACCTGTGTCTAGTATTCTTAGACCTACACATACCTTGGTATCCACTGGGATGGGTTCCCCTCTGTTGGGTCTGTGTGTGAGGCATGGCCGGCACAGCTCAACAATTTGCTGTAGGAGGTCTTTGTCCACCCTATAGTGCTCCACTATCTCCAGCTCATTAAGCCCCTGGTAGGTTACCCTGGGACTGTACACTCTTCTCCTTATCCTCACTGTGGGTTGGTCATCAGCATTCTTATCCTCACCACCCTCAGCCTCTTCCACATGTTGATTTATGAGAACAAATGTAGCCCCTATCATTTTGTTGCTTTTGTTAGGTAAAATTTCCTCATTTGTGTACACCAGCAGTGTTGAGTTTGTGGGAAAACCAGAGGGAAAGGTGTTTGCATAGTTTATAGTAGTGTGCTGGGTGGGCTGGGCTGCTGCTTGTGTAATTGATTGATTCTGATATATTTCACCTGCCAGCTATGCTACTTCTCCTTGATTACCTTCCTACTGCTGTTTTCCTTTCCAATTGCCTTCCTGCTTAAGCCCCGAGGCACGCTGCGCAAACCCAGTGCTCAGATGTGCACAGAGCTGCTATTTCCTGGTTTACTTTTTTTTTTGTTTAAAACCCGGTGCATGGCATGCACACCCACTTAGGCAATGTAAAGTGTGCTTGGCAGCTTCAGACGCACCCCCTTTCTTAGGTCTGTTAAGCTATGGGCAAACCCAAGCCACAGGGCTCCAGTAAGCTTACAGTATGTCTGACACACCCCTCTATGATGTCAGCTAGCTCCTAGGCTTGCACCATGGTCTCCCTGTACCTACACAGTTGGGTACAGGCTAGCAAGAGGGGAAATCTGTGATTCAGTATCATTCCCCTCATTTGCATAAGATTGCCTGCTAATGCCTAGTTACAAGTCCCAGACTGAGCCTTTCCCCTTAACAACCACTATTCACTGGCCTTGTTGTCTTCTGCCTGCCATTGACTATAATGGTAACATTGTTTTATAAAAAAAGCTTTTTTCAGGGATTTTCTTTTATTTTCTGGCCGATCCCATTTGCACGTGGCTGCCCTATGCTTAAACGGCCAAAATTGGCCAAAAAAATTAAAAGTTATGTTTTTGTTTTTTGCAACTGTTTCCATGCCAATGGCCATATATATGGCCATTGGCATGCTTTACACGTTATATACACCCTTTATTCAGAGCTGTCATGACTCTGTTTTGTAGTTTGCAAAAATGTACTCAGTTACTAACCGAGTACACTCCTGCAGGTTACTCTAGTCCTGCACGGATGGCAGCCAGCTTCCTGGATCACTAATTCAACTCATTTGCATGGTTTTCACATGCAAATGGGGTAATTAGCATACATGAGCTGTGTCGGTGAAGAAATTGTGCAGGACCGCTCATGCATGTCCCGGGATCGTGTTCCTGGATCTCTTGGTGGCCATATTGCCTCCAGCAGCTCCTGAACTATTCCTGCATTTCGTGCAGAGCTTGCTGAATCCTGGGGAATAACTTTATGTACAATATAGCTGACCAGAGTCAGCCACTACACTTTATGCAGAGTAGTGGTGGTTGTCATATCTCTTAACCTCTTAGAGGAAGAAATCTGGACAAAGCCTTAAATAAAAGTGGGAGAAAGGCCTAAAAAGAGGAACATTTTTTTTTAAATATTGTTCTTACAAACTTAAAAAAGTTAATAGAATAACAAGTCTTGCATTAGAATGAATTTTCTGAAGGGTATGAAGTCTGAAACTCAAATGTCTGTCATTATTTTTTAACTTGATTCTTTAATGATTTGCCACTAATTTGCCAGAAAAACTACAATTTTATGAAAAACACACCAAAAATATGAGGCAAAAATGGGTCTATATTACATTGTTGAAGTTTCAAAACTTCGAATATGATATGGTTGACACCATATTATCAAAGTTTTTAAACATCAAATATGTAATAAAACACAAAAACTTACAAAAACAAACCATTGAAATGCTCTAAGCAGGGGGGCAAGCCCCCATGCACCCCCCCCCGCTACTTAAATATACCATCTCTGGGATCGCACTACAGTGCAGAAAAGGGAAATCTTCCCTTTCCACTCTGTATGGAAATCTCCATGAAAAGATTCAACATTTAAAAACTTCAATCATATGGTGTCGACCACATCAGATCCGAAGTTATGAAACTTCGATCTTCTGATATAGACCCGGCAAAAATCTGGACATTTTGCAAAAATCTGTACAGTTGAGATGCATGGTGGTTGTGGTGGGAAAAGTAACAATTGAATGACCAGCAGAGAGGTTACTAAAGACTGGACTGTTTAATTTCTTACTTTCAGAATTGAAAAAGGGCCTTCATTACACATTTACATGCCTTTACTTAAACATGCAGATAAAATATGTAAGGTATAGTACAAAGCAGACACTTAATTTAGAATTGAAAAACTGCAAAAGTTGAAGAATGTGCCCATCCCCCAAGCAGATAAGCTGTAGTCAGACCAAAATTTAATAATTTGAAGGAACTCATAATATCTTTCCACTTTAACTTGCAACAAACAAAAGTCAGGAATAACTGTTAAAACATGGAAATATTTCTTAATACTGACAGATGCACAACAAGAACATGAAGAAATTTTGTGCTTTGCTAATTATAAATGTAATCATATGAGGAAGATATTGATACACATTTATGACAGGTAAACAGAAAATGCCCACAAAACAGTCTGACTCTCCACGAAGAGTAATAAAACATTTATTAACTAAACAATACACCTCACATTCATAAGCACTTTCATCCCTTCAAAACAGACTTCATCAGATAAAATACCCCTTCCCTCTAATCCCTTATATACACATTTTATTCCATACACATACTTAAAATCAACTAATTGTGCAAATATTAAATTCTTAAAGGGCTGTATCCTAAAATATGCCACTTAACTTATGTATGTAAAAAACAAATTCATTAAGAGTATAAATAAAGTGCATCAGTTCTAAAAAACAATCTCATACAATTATACTGACTTTCCATTGACCGAGGACATTTCACATTGTTTTTAAAATGGTTTAAGTTTGTTCCCACCAGACCTGTTGATGTGGCAGATTCTGTTAAAGTTGAAATTGTCTGCACGAAAATTAAATGTTGGAATATTTTTAGAGATCAATCAACATCCAAAGAGCAAAAACCCCCCAATTATTTTCACCCCAAAAGACAAAGTCCCTTCAATCACCATTTGCATGGAGTTATACAAGTTTTGAGAAAGCAGTTGTGGAAGATATGTATTAATTGTTTTTTCAAGACAAGAAAATGTATCACAATCTCTCAAAAAAGGAGAATAAAATTTTAGGGGTTCTGAGGAGTTATAAGGAAATAAGAATGATGAAGCCAGATAAAAGGGGTGGTGTGGTTATTTTTAAAGTTGAGGACTATAAGAATGAAATGCCCTGGTCTATTATGTAACACTGTAACATATTCCCCCATACAATAAAATTAAATCCACATTGCTTATCGGAGGATTGACTCTTATCTTGAAGAATAATTTTTGCACAAACTAATTAAATTAGACATTTACCAATTTTTGCAACAATCCAAGCATGTTTTCACAAATATTTTTGGGATTCCCAAGGTCCAAAAAAGTGTTGAAAGTCCCCCTTTCAGGCCTTATCACAAATATTTTTGGGATCCCCAAGGTCCAGAAAAGTGAGTCCCCCTTTCAGGCCTATTGTGTCAGCAAAAGGGTCAAAAACTCACCCTATAGCAGTTTTAATAGATAATTGGGTGAAGGATATAGTGGTAAGCACCCTGCACCTGGTTAAAGATTATTGTGGGAAAAAGATTAAATTTTTTAACAACTGACATGGTTTATCTTTTTTCTACTATTCCCAAAGAGGAAGGGGGTGGAGTATTTTTTATCCATTTTGTACCAATATTCTTCAGTACCAAAGGCATTGATTTTCACAGAAGTTGAGCTGTTTAGAGATGTTTTTTGGAAAACAATTTTGTGCATTTTGAAGGGAAGTATTATCAACAAATTACAGGTGTAGCAATGGGCAGATCCTGTACTCCGGCATTTGCGAACATTATGTTAGGCTGGGAAAGGGAGTTTGTCTTCCCTAGCCCTTACACCAAGCATTTACATCTTTATGTCAAGTTTTTCAATGCCATATTCATTTTATGAGTCAGGGATGTTGAGAAGATGCCTACATTTTTAGATTATTTGAAC
The DNA here is from genome assembly GCF_019279795.1 of Protopterus annectens. Taxonomy (NCBI): domain Eukaryota; kingdom Metazoa; phylum Chordata; order Ceratodontiformes; family Protopteridae; genus Protopterus; species Protopterus annectens. The sequence goes on from NC_056731.1 coordinate 1,785,282,006, forward strand.
AATTGCTCCAACTATTTTAAGTTCACACATTGTTGGAGCAAAGAAGGGATTAGTTATTTGGATGCCAGGATCTCCCACATTACAAGTGGGCTTAAGTCAAATATATTTAGAAAGAAGACCTTTTGTAATGCATATTTACATTTTTTCTAGTAACCATTCGCATTTCCACAAAACACTTGGTAAAATGGCAAGCTATTCATAAAGTGAGGATAACATCTGTGTACGAGGACCTTTAGGATAAATTAATGAAGTTAAAATAAATGTTGCTGAACAGGGGCTATCCAGAAAAAGTGTGGATTTTTATATTAAGGAAATGTATCAGGGATGGGGGAGAAAATATCAACCTTTGCTAGGAACAGACTTGGTTAGATCAAGAAATGTTACTCAAGATAGTCATTATGAAAAAGCATTGGCATGGGAATATAATCATTATACTAGTGAAATCAAGGGAATTGTGAGAAGGAATTGGAATATTTTTAGGGTAAGTAAAGAAATGCATGATCTGGTGGGATGAGAACTTGTTTTAGCTTATAAGACAAGGACAATTTTTAAACAACGTTTTGAGGAAGGAGAAGGTTATCTGACACATTCAGATAAGGGTACAGTGCCTTGTGGTTGTTGTAAACAATGTAGCTATATTATAAAATAAAAAGGTATACTTTTGGGCAACATGTTATACATTAAAGCAGTGTTTAGGAATGGGAACCTGTGCCACCGGCAAAATTCTTTACCTAGCTAAATGTGACAATTGTTCAGCCTTCTATATTGGGAAGACCAAAAGGGCACTAAAATAAGAATATATGAGCACTTGTATGATATAAGAAGTAGGAAAGAAACAAATGCCCTGTATAAACATTCCCACACTTGTATTAATTGTAAAAGATTTACTTTTGGGATATTAGAAAATCTAAGGATCAATCCAAGAGGTGGTGACTGGCAAAGGTTACTTTTGAAAAGGGAGCTACTTTTTGCAGCTGCGGCTGAATGCAATGCTGTCTCCTGGCCTCAATGATCAAGTGTCAATTATTTCAGTTTTGAAATAAACAGATGTTTTAACTTAAAAAATATATACACATAAGTTTATAAAAGTGTTTATTTATTTTTAGGGGAATTAAAATGAGCATATGAGATTGTTTTTCTAGAGCTGATGCACTTTGTTTGTGTTCTTAATGAATCAGTTTTTTACATAAATAAGTTAAGCAGTATATTGTAGGATATGGCCCTTTAAGAATTTAATTTAATTGAATATTTGCATAATTAGATGATTTTAAATATGTGTATGGAATAAAATGTGTATATAAAAGATTAAAGGGAAGGAGTATTTTATCTGATGAAGTCTCTTTGGAAGGGACGGAAGCGCTTATGAATGTGGGGTGTATTGTTTAGTTAATAAATAATTTATTACTCTTCCTGAAAAGTCAGAATTATTTTGTGGGCATTTTCAGTTTGTCTGTGTGTGTGTGTGTGTGTGTGTGTGTGTGTGTGTGTGTGTGTGTGTGTGTGTGTGTGTGTATATATATATATATATATACACACACACACATATATACACACACACACACACACACATATATATATATATATATATACATATATATATATATATATATATATAAAATAGATAAACAACCTCAACCTCTGTCTTTTCTCATTTATATAAATGAAGAGGACGTTCAATACATTAATTCCCAGATGAATACAAGAGTAGCCCAGCTGACTGAGGTTGCCTGTGTATAGGCAGCCAGTGTAAATGCTTCTGAAATAATAAAGATATACAGTCGGTTCCACTTAAATGCATATTGGATAAAAGCATATTCTGGTTAAATGCATAAAGTCTGTTCAGTCCTGCAGTTAGTCAATAGAATTGCATTGGAGTGAATTCCTCATTAATGCATATCAGTTAATTGCATACTTTATTTCAATGCATAGCTGCCTGAAATCCTGAGTAGTTCACTGCCATGCTATTTACTCCACATAACTGCATAGCCCAGCACGGCTGCATGCTGTAACTGCGGGTGGGTCTTTATGTGTACATACTGTGTCATTACATGATCATTACGTGAGTAGGAAGTCTTTCAGTTATCTTTGGGATATTGTATGCTTTTGTTTAATAAATAAGAGTTACATGAGCAAGAAGTCTATCGGTTATTTAAGGGATATTACAAGAATGTCGAAAAAATGCACTTTAGCTGAGCAGGTTGACATTATTAAAAGCCGTCATAATCAAGAAAGTCAGACTTATATCGCTTTGTCTTTAGACATGCACCAAAGCATAATTTCAAGAATTCTGCAAAACAGAATACATTTTTAAAGAGTGGCAAACACATACTAACCCTAATTGCAAATGCAAGAGGTTTGGCAAAGCTGAAGATGTCAAGGATGTCCTGTTGTGCTGGATTGCACAAGCCAGAAGTTGAAAAAGTCCCATTAGTTGTCCATTGTTAATGGGAAAGGCCAGCCAACAAGCCAAAAGCATAGGAGCTAAGGGTTTCAAACCTACATCCGGTTGGTTAGAAAGATGGAAACAATGCCACAACATTGTGTTCAAGAAAGAGCATGGTGAAAAACAAGACACACATGATTTTGGAGCTGAGTGATGGGTGGCAGACATTTTTTCAGACATCACGAAAAAGTACGATCCACACACCATTTTCATTGCTGATGAAATGGGGTCATATTGAAGAGCTGTACCGGATGGAAAATTGGCATTTAAATGTGCTGAGGTTGCTGGACCAAAGGCTGTGAAAGATCGAATCACCTTACTATCAGATTATAATATGGATGGCAATGAGAGGTTTGAACCTCTTATGATCAGGAAAAGCAAAAGCCCAAGTTGTTTCAAAAATGTAAAGAAGTCACCAGTCACTTACAAAGCAAATGGGAATTCTTGGATGGCTGGTGAAATTTGGAAAAGAATGGCTTCTGAAAATTGACAGTTCAATGAGAACTAAAAGAAGGAAAATCTTGTTGCTGTGCGATGACTGTGTTGTGCATACCTATGATGTAAAGATGATGAATGTAAAACTTCACTTCATACCACTAAACAACACATCCCTTATTCGACCCATGGAGATGGGCATTATCATTTACTTCAAGAAGCATTACTGTTCACTGGTCCTGCGGTGGGTCTACTTCAGAAGACTATCAAATCAAAAGACTGAAAGTTCAAAATACTGAACACATTTTTAATGCAGGGGCAAGCTCCCCTGCAACCCTCATGTGGAGGGCTGTGCCCCCCCTACACACACACCCTGCTAACTATATATACCATCTCCAAGATCACACAACAGTGGAGAAGGGGCAAATTCCATCATTCAGTATTTTGAATTTTCAGTCTTTTGGGATTCAGTGTTTCGGTTATTCAGTCTCCATGCAGCACATTGTAGATATTATAGACAGTATGTCCGAATCACAGAAAACGGCAGCTAAGCTTGCCAAGAAGCTATCCATGCTGGATTCATTACACATGCAGAGAGAAGCATGGAATAAAATTTCACAATGTGTGATAGCCAACTGTAAGAAGAAGGCCAGTTTTCTTGGGCCAAGCCCCAACAACATCCCAGACAATAGTGTCAGTAGTGACAGAGATCAGCATGAGAACTTTTGCACCCTTAAAGCATGATGGTGGATGATTTTGAGCAGTATATTGCAATTGATGAAGAACTTGAAACAGAGAAATGGCTGCTGATTGGGAATTTGTTCCAGAACAGTGTACCGCTGGCAGTCAAAAAGAAGAGGAAGACTGTAATAATGAAGAGGATGTCTCTACTGCTGCAGTACACTTCCGTGACATTGTTCAGTCTGGACATACTGTGCAGATTCATTGAACAAAAGGGATGTGAGCTGTTTTATGTTTTCTATGAACTGAAGGACTTTGTATTTCATCTGAAACAGCAAACAGCTGTACAGACATCAATAATTTTTTTTCTCCAAACCATAAATGATGGTATTGACTACTGTAAGTATTTTATACAGTACATTTTTCTATAGTTTCTGAATTGTATCACTGTTTGCACACATTGCTTTGACTAACATAAGAAAACCAAAAAAAAGCACATTCTGACTATACAGAATAAAATCTATTTTAGATGGAAGACATATCATTCTGATTTCTAAGCTAGATACATCAGAAAGTACACAGGCTGAATGATAAGTAGAATAAAGCTAGAATAAAGTAAATACAGTGAATAAAGTGAATACCTGAATAAGTGGTAATGAAGTCTCTGGCAAATAGACAAGTGATACTGTTTAATGATAGATGTCCTACTCACTTAACAGCTGTAAAGTTTCTGAAATCTATCATTGTGCTTGTGGAGTTTTTTTGTGTGTGTGTGTGTGTGTGTGTGTGTGTGTGTGTGTGTGTGTGTGTGTGTGTGTGTGTGTGTGTGTGTGTGTGTGTGTGGGATTGCACTGTGTATCTGGCATTAATACATAATAACTCATTGAAACTCATAATTTCGCTTATAAGCATACTCCGCTTAACTGCTTTAACTAACAACTGTGTTTCATCAAAGGAGTCTGTTGAATAAGAAATGAAAACTATTTTTATAATATTGATAAGTATAGATCCAGAACTAAGTAACTAAATAATACACAAAATATGTGCATCCAGCATACAATTGCAGCACAATCCATGCATTGCAGAACTAATGGTCATTCTAAATGTGTTACCGTTTCATAAGCTGCACCAGCTTTTCTTTCTTGGTAGACTCCAAATGTGAAATTCATTACCATTTCATGTAATCACAGATGCACAGCTTCATATATTGTTGCTGTGCTATTAACCCAGAGGAGCTTTTTGTCAACTCAATCATTTTCTATTGCTAATGTGACATTAAGTGTCATGTTTAATCATAGCCTCACCTCAGGCTTCGTGTCCACTGAGTGGTACACAGCTACAGTTATCCCACTCCACAAGGGGGGATCCACCTTGGATCCTGGGAACTAACATCCCATCAATATGATGAGCCTGATCTGCAAGGCCATGGAATGTATTATCATGGACCTTATAAACAAAGACATTAGCAACCTTCAGACACTGGAACCCACCTAGTTTGGGTTTGTGAAGGGCCGATTGTGTCTCATGAACCTGATTGACTTCTTCGAATCAGTCTCCAGAGCCGTGGACAAAGGTAAGGCAGTCCACACAGCCTGTCTGGACCTCACCAAGGCTTTCAACACCGCTCCCCACTCTGGAATCATAGATATACTTACTAAGCTGGGCATAAATCCCTACATCACTCGATGGGTTGCCAACTGGTTTGCTGACAGAACCCACACCATAAAAGTAGCCAACTTTAAATCCAGCTCCAGACAAGTGACAAATGGAGTACCTCAGGGTTCAGTCCTGGGATGGCTGTTGTTTGGCGTCTACTTCTCTGAAGTACAGGCCAACACTGAGGAACTCTGGCTAAAAAAGTCTGCAGATGACTGCAAACTGGGAGCCATTATTGAATACCCAAATGATGTGGATATTCTACAAAAGGGCCTTACAGAAACATATGGTTGGTACCAGAGCCATGGGCTCAAGCTCAACGCCAAGAAGTATATAGTTATCCCCTTTGGGAAAAAACATGTACCCATGAATTACCACATAGGTGACAGTACACTAAACACCAAAAGTGTGATAAGAGACTTAGGAACACAGGTGGACAGTGGTCTCACCTTCGATAACCACATCACCACAACAGTCAGGAAATCCTTCTATGTGGCACACCTCATCACTAAGGGCTTTTCATCCAGAAAAAAAGAGGTCAATGTCCCATTGTACTCATCCCTCATTAGACCCATCATAGACTACAACTTCCCATCCCATTTGGTATGTACCTCACAAGACATCTGCAACAACTTGGAAGGATGCATAAACACCTCACTAAAAGAATCACAAGCCTAAAGCAGATGCCCTGTGCTGACCAACTAAAAAAACTCCAGCTATACTCTGTTGCATATTGTCTACTCAGTGGCAATCTCTGCTTAACACATAAGGTCATGTCAAACCCAGAGCTGTTGGACATGCTACACTTAAATAAATCCCAATCCATCAGAGCCACATGCTCCAGGGACCTAAACCTTGTCCATCACAATGAACAAAACATGCTGTAGGGATAGGTTCCTGACCCAGAGACTCCCAATAATCTGGAATAGACTGCCCATACATGTCAAGCAGCATGCCTCCTTGGCCCTCTTCAAAAGGAACCTTGACAACTGGATGGGAGAGAGGAAATTTACCCCGGGGATCACGTCAGTCACCCGGCTAGACAGGGGTCCAGGGAAGTAAATATTGTGGGAAGAAATAGCCAGGGAATTGTTATAGCTATGCTTGTATAGGCCCTAGAACCGATAGCCTAGTACCATCCTATGAACCTATGAACCTATTATCCTTATAGAAGGTAGTATGGTGCTCAGTATCAGGCTCATACCTGCTTGAAACACATAATCAGCGTGCTCCATCATGTCTCCCTTCATAAAGTCAAGGAAAGTACATCTCAGCACATTAACATTCGCAAGGACTATGAAATAGTCATACTGGTACCTGTGGTTCAATGACCTGAGTTCCTGTGTGACTTGATGGATCCTAGCCCCAGAAAGGCAGCTAATCATGACTCTGTTATTACTCAATCTGGTGAGGGGAACATCAGTATACCTCACTATTAAATTACCAATGACCAGGAAATTTAGTTGGGCACTGGTTTGCCTTAAGGCCTTAGAGGTAGAGGCATCGAATACAGTGTTACTATGTGTAGCTGTGGGTGTTGTTTTAAAGGAGAGTTTACATGATGGCTGAGGACACTTTTTTTGATTGTGCTGTGCAGGAGATCTTAGTGTTTTAGGAAGGTTACCTGTAAGTGCCTCAGCATAAGTAATTTTATGTATAGGGTCCTTACCCAGTTACGTGTAGTGCAAGTGTCACGGACAACTTCTATAGGATTAGTTTTGGTTGTATGAGAGAGTTTTGCCTACAGCATTAAACAGTATTTACACCTCTCACATACTTTATCTGTTTTATTAAGGTTAAGTGGGATGTCAGTGTACATGAGGCAATAACTGCAGTGCCTTAGAATTCCCATGTCAACCAGAATGGCCATAGAGAGAGTTGGGAAATCCATACCCATGGCTACTGATCTCTAGGGATGAGTGAGAGAAATTTAGATTTAAAGATTGTCAATAACACAAGGAAAACACAAGGAACTTAATAAGCAATGATCAGCTATGTGCATAGTAGAAGCTCTAGTAGTTAAAAAAATTATGTCTAGACAGTAAAGGTGTGTTAATGTAAACTTAAACCGTGAGAGATCGGTGTCTACACAGATTACAGGGGTGAACTAATCTGCAAGGTATCAGCATCTATACAGATCACTGCTAGGTGCTACTGAGCAGAGAGCAGGGATTCTAACTAAAGACTTTAAAAAAGGTCAAAGAGTTGTGATATTCAACACCAAGACACTTAACACAGCTGTGACAAAACTATGCCAAAAACAAGTACCAAAACAGTGGATAAGGTAACGTAAGTCTTGGCTTGCTCATAGGTTATGAACATTGCATTGTGTAACAGCAACACTTAAATAGAGGAAATTTGATTAAAAAAAAACAAAAAAACACAAACACGGCCCTGTGGCCAATCAAACACAGCACAATATGTTTTTCTTTACACAATCCCGGCTCAGAAAATGACTCAGGTTCCCTCTACTCTCACTAAAGTAGAACCAAGGCAATTCTAACTAAAGACTATAAACAAGGTCAAAAGTATAGATATTCAGTACAGAAACTCCCAATTAAAGCAGTCTAAAAAGTGCTGAAACAGTGGATATGGTAATGTAAATTGTAGCTTTTATAGAGTTTAGCAGAAACCAGCAACACTTTTCTTCTCAATTATCATGGTCACCAAATGTCTCCAAGTGCCTCATGCACAGAGATTCTAATTTTAAACAAACTAATCCTCTAGCCAACCAAATAAAGGCACAATAAGACTTACACCAGCAATTCCTAGTTCAGAAGTGTGTAGGCTATCCTCTCCAGCCACAAGTCCTAGACCACAAACCTTCCTAATGTAAAATAACTGGTTTGACCACCGTTAAAATAACAGGCACAATTAGCCTTCACTGGCATTTCCCAGCTCAGAAGGGTGGAGGCTACACTTTATTCCCACAAGAGTTTAGATCACAGACCTTCACAATTTAAAATAACTGGTTGAGGGCCCACATGCTTAAACCAGAACAAGGACATTTTTTTAAAATAACAGACACAATAAGGCTTTGACAAGCAATCCCCAGCTCAGAAGAGAGAAAGCTAGCTCTCATATCTTTCTACTGACTTGTAACAGTTTTCCAGTACTGTTATCAGGAATACTATCTTTCTGAATTAGGATTTAATAAAAATATATAAACACTGTTAATAAAGTATGTATGAATGCATAAATAAATAAATTCTGAGGTGAATTTATTGTCTCTTTTTCTTCTTTGTCTCTCTCCTCTCCTCTCCTTTTTTCTTTTTCTTATTTAATTATGCATTAATTTCTATTGCATTTTATTTCTTTCCTTTCCCATTTATGTTCTTTTTTCTTCAGGATCAGAAGACCCAGGAGTAGCCCAAGCACATTCCTCCCATGTCAGGGATTACTCGAACAGTGCATATCCAGGGATGTCCTCACAGGGTTGGGGCAGTAGCACTAATCCTGTTGGTATCCTGGCATGATTCAGCCTTGGAAGACAGACAGTCCATGAGGTTTGGGATTTAGTTGAGGCTGTCATGGAGCATATACTGACAAGACAACGCTGGCTTGTGAATAATCTTCTACAGTGGGTACAAGACTCCCTGTACTGGCTGGCTGCAACTACTAAGCCAAAACAGGCCTCTGGCTCCCCTTAACATCAAGGCCTTCCATTGCACCACCATCAATCAATGGAAACATCTGAGGTACTATTAACCAGGGAGCTTCTGGAAACAACTCATCTTCCCCTCCTTCTTGCCAATATCCTCTCTCATTCACCCTGTAATCTATATCCTTCCCAAGCTGCCTTCTTACATATAAAATAAGTAAATAACTAAATAAATAAAAATAGGGGGTTTATACATTATATAAAATAGAGAACCCCTTCTTTTCCACCTCCTCCAGCAAAACGTTCTCAATGTGTTTCTTCTTTGTGTCCCTGTTTTCTATGTCTCCCATTTTCCAGCTGTTCCTATCTTCCCTTTCTAATCTTTTAAAGAAACAATTAGGGTGTCCACATAAGGACATCACTACAGAAAATATATAAACCCCCTTTATATTTCTTAATGTTAATATAAATAGCTGTGCTGTGTGGCCTTGCCTTAAATATCTGTCATTACTATTAATGTGCTTGCACATAGCCATGACTGTCCATAATACCTAATGCTTCCATAATCATACGAAAATTTAAGTTTTCATGTAGTACTTTACCAACTTTATGTGGTTCATGAAAGAGGGTGTTTTTTGCAGAAGCGTTCACATTGCCATAGTCATCATGAATAACCTGCAATTAATGTATTTGAACTTCATGAATAACGGCTATGAAAGTTCGAACCTGGGGACAATGAATTCTACCATAAGTCTTTCCCATTCCCACACCATTGCTGTACTGCCTGCTGAAGTGTCATTTATTATCTTTATAATTCTGAGTGTTATTTTTTATAAGAGCAAGTTCTGAAAAAGTGCTATATGGGCAGGAAGGCCATCTCTGAAGTTCTCTACTGGTAGATGTTTATAGAGATATAATTTAGAGGATTATTAGCAATTCTCTGATCACAGCCATGATGTTATGTGTTCAAGATATGAGCATTAAGAAATTCACCTTGAAAGGTCACTTTTAGCATCTATGATGAGAACAGTTCTGCTACAAGCTCTCAAGTCCCAAGCACTTGAAACTTACAATCTCAAAACTAGGTGCTCTGTTGTCTTTTAGCTCATACAGGCTGGTGAAGCTCAAACCTGAGACTGGGCCAGCAGCTGCTGCACCTTCCCCAACACATTGTTTAAGTGTGAGTAAGGTACATGTACAGTTACTGAGAACTGGAAGGGAGGCATGTGTAGAACAGGGCAGTATCATAGGTTCATACTAGGCTAACTGCCATTTTAAGCCTAGCTAGTTATCTTTTGCGAGACTCAAACCTTGTACCTTGTGTTTGTAAGGCAAACACCTTAACCATTAGGCCACCCTTCCAAGCCCCAAGACATCTGGAAAGGGATTTAGGTTTATGAAGCAGGAAGGGAATTTTAGGGTTAGAGAGCAGAACAGGAGTTTTAATGTTAGAGAGAAGAAGAGAAGTTTGAGGATTAGGAAATCAGCAGAGGCAGGGATGTTTTAGGTTTAGGGAGATGAATTTAGGTTTAGGAAGTGGATTTTAGGTTTAAGGAGAGGTAGCTCATGTTTGGGTTAGGGAGTGAAGATTCAGATTAGGAACTGGATGGGAGTGTTAAGGTTATAGTTTGCTCTCTGGTAGGGCTATACAGTTTTATATGGTAAGGTGCTGGGAGGGCTAAGTAGTTAAGCAAAGAATGGGATAGTAGTATTTAGAGCATTTTCCTTTTCTAGCAAGTGGCAGAGAGCAAGTGTGTTGTGAGCTACTAAGAAATGACCACTTTCAGTAAACCAATTGAGAACACATACCATCCCGTGTTATGCAAACTTTTTTGTAGTGCATAGCATGTTACTTGCTCTGATGTACTTAAAAAGTTGCAGAAAAATAAAAGAATACAGTATAGCATCAATAAGCGCTTTAAAACTAAGAAAACCATCTCATCAACAGCTGCCACACATGGACATACCTCACAAATGATACTGTTTGACTCAAAATTTAGCTCTGTTCCTCCTGTGATTTACTAAACTGGACAATTTTCTAAAAAACACTTGCATTACACATTTTAAATAATGAAAATAATAACAGTTTCAGACTTCTTTTACTTCAGATCCACGTTACTTCACATTACCTTAGTCTGTCAATGTCTAAAGTTAAAGGTACTAATGTTTTACAAATTGTCTGTGAGTGTCACTGAATATTTTTGAATTTTTTTCCTGATTCTGAAGGTAAGCAGTTGAGAGCTATGCACAGAATGTCTACCAAGGAAGAGAATCAGGAACTCAGTAAATTCTTCATGAATGAAGTGTTCACTGACTTCCTGCCTGTCATCTGTTGTGCCATCTGAACATCATTAATGCTCTAGTTCAATACTAGTGACTAACACTGCTGGGGGTTGCTTAACAAGCATGTCTTTGCATTGATTTTGGAGCATAATTGCAAGACTTGATGTTCTATATAGTTTTATAAAAATAAATAAATAAATAAACTGTACACACCAAGGTTCAAGAACTCTGCTGTGGCATTCCCTAACTATTTTGGAACCTCTGACTTAAAAAAAAAAAGATTTGTCATCTTCATTATCTTCATTTTGTTAAGAACAAACAAGATTTCATTTGTCACGTTCCACTTTAAAAAAAACACCACACACCCAAAGACCGTTGACAACCTTTATTATTTGAATATAGAAAATAAATGCATCAAACTTTATTAAACATAACTTTCTTTCACTGAACAATGATAAAACATTAAATGACCATTCATAAGGGCAGCATACCACCACTCACACATGGGAATAAGCATCATCCTCCATCTACTCTCTTATCCTCACATTTCAAGGCAGCATTCAACTGCTCACCTTCATCCCATCACCTCCTTTATAACCAAACCACCAAGTCCACACATTCGCTTCCACGACTCCAAAATTTCTTCCTCCAATTATACACCAGAAGGGGGACAGAAGAGGAGTGAGCCTGTCCCTCTTCTCTGCCCCAATCCCTCACCCCAGTCAAAGACTGAGAATCTCCAACACCCACAACCTCCATCATAAATGAGGGGAGGGACGGGCGGGCAACAAAATTATTTCAAAAATGTGACTCCCAGCAGATCACTCCCCACCTCAAAAGACTCAGAGATCCTCCCCTTTCCATACCTCCCTTCCTCCTTCCACTAGTTAACCCTTTCATGCCTACTATCCTTATAAATCTGCCCTGTCTAACTATCCTTCTACCTCACCTTTCCCTAACCATCCCTAACTACACCCCCTCCCCACTAAAGATGTCCTGTGAGACATTTTTCTGTTCCAAACATCATTTACAACAGATAAAAGTATGTGGAGGGCACTGTCCTCCTCCAAGGTAGTACTTAGATGAGAGGGACATTTAGAGTTAATGTTTTTAAAACATGGCTGCTTCATCATATATCTTAGTCTATATGCCACCAAGGTGATCAGAGAAGTCATCCATCAATAATAATAAGCAAAATGTGATCAAGAACTTATCATTGTAAAGGTTTTGCTACTATGAAGTGAGAGGATAATGTTGTTCTTCGGTATTTTAATGACTATTTCATTGTCATCATCAATAATCATATTCCCCTTTCTCATATTTTATATGGGATCAGGGTGTAGCAACAACTGACACTGTATCTCTTGATCACAGCCACTCTATTACATTCTTCAGCAATCATGTACACCTGCTGCTGTAGTTCTGCCATGCAATCCATGCTCTTGGCTAGGCATCTGTGTCTCATCTTGCCCTTTTTTCTTATCTCCCCCAAATATACTTTACCAAATCACCTTTTGCTTTCCTGTCCATGTGACTGAACTACTGTAATCTGTTTTCTTTGACCTTCTTGGCTTCTGCAGTGATGTCCTCATTTCTTCATTTGTCCATCTGTATGTACTATTATTCATCCCAATTGCATCACCTCCATCATATCAAACTTCCTCTGCTGCCTTTTCTTCATTGTCCTGGCTTCAGTGCCACACATCAGCACTGGCCATGCCACTGTTTTGCACACCTTACTTTTCATCTTCTTTGTCATTCTTCTGTCATGTACAATCCCTGACACTTTGTGCAACTTGGCTGCAGCTCCTCTAATTCTAGTTTTGACATAATTCAGACCTCCCTTCCCCTCGACTATACCTCCTGGTCACTATTTTCCATACTATGTCAGTTTTCAGCTTTCTCTGTTTCCCCCCATTTGCTGCCTTGACTGCTATCTTGTCTGTACTCAGTTTCATTCTTTGTGCTTTCAGTTTTCCATTCCATTCCCCTGTCATTTGTTGATGGTTCCTGTTCAGAGTCTGTAATGCCACCTTGTCTGCATACAACACCTTTGTTGCTTTGTCCTCTCTGTACTCTTTGCTGATATAGTCCATCACCAGTATGAATAGGAGTGGACACAGAGCTGAACTCTAATGGATACCTCCTGTAAACCCCTCCACTGTACTTGTGTCATTCAGCTCTTCTACATAGCCTGAACAAAGTCTACCAGTGTTTCCAAGACTTGAAATAATCACAAAAATTCCCATATCAGCTTTTTTAGGACCCTGATCAAGGCTTTTTCCAGATCTGGGAATGCCAGCTTGGATTCTTTCCTATCTTCTGCTTCTTTTACATTACATGTCTCACTGAAAATGTCAGTTCTGGATCTTCTCATTTCACATCTTACTTTTTACTGCTTTGTGTATTTACTTACCAAATACTTTCCCCTGCACTTTCCAGCAGTGTGACAAAAATGTCACAACAGTGGACTGCTTGCAGTTGTGAATATCATCTTTGTTGTTGCACACTGGCACTGGAATACGTATTCTGCAGTTATCAGGGGAATCTGGGATACACATCTCTTCTCATACTTTGAAGAGCTACCTTAAGAGCTATTCTCCCATAAAGAACCCAACATCATGCTCATACCAGCAATGATTAGCTGAGCTTGTTACTTTCCCTAACTTCATTATGTTTACATCACTATTCTTCTACTAGGATGGGTTCTCCATCTTCCTTCAGTGTAAGTTATGCATGTAGTGATACAGCTTCTGTGGATTCTTCTTCATTCAGAAATTTATAGAGGTGCTCTTCCATCTGTCATTAATGCCCTTTGTCCTCCTGAGCAGATTTATGCTGGCTTTCCTTTTGAATGCCAACTTCTGACTATCTTCTTTATCTCTCATAGCCTTGCAGCTTGATAGAGCTTCATTGTGCCATCTGTTGTTTCACTTGCAGAAACTGGTAGACTTTCACTGATGTCTTGTTCATTACCTATGTGCCTGTTCTCTAAGTCTTTTAATTAATTTGGTGCATCGTTTCTGCCTCTGCCTTCTTCCTGCTACCTTTTCTTTTGGCACCTTCCTGGACTTTACATCCCACTACCATCTTTCCTTATGTACCTTAGCTCCATACTTCTCTTGACCAGTGGACAGATATGCTATCATGCATAATTCTATCATCCTCAAACATGCTCTTTTGAGAGTCTGCCAGTCTTCATCAGCCCCCCCCCCATTTCATCTTCTTCCTGAGGTAGTAGAGCCTAGAATATTTCCCTGAATTCCTGTTTTCTCATCAGTCATCTTCCAGGTCTTCAGCTTAGAATCCCTGATTTAACTCCAATGGGCTTTCATTACCAGGAAAAATTCTACCTGAATTGCATGCTGACCACTCTTGAATGTTGTCTTGTGATGGTCTCTTTTGGGAAATCACGTGGTAAGTATCATTAAGCCATTTTTCAGACTTAAGTCTAGAATGGCCTTTCTTTCATTATTACTGTTACCTTAATCATGTGGTCACAGGCAATCACCATAGTTTGTTTAATATGTTAAGGTATCAACACAGAGTATCAAGATTGGCTCGTTTTGTCTTGCTGTATTAAGGATAGCTTGCAACTGCTGCCAGAATATTTTCCTTTCCTCACCATTGAAGCCCTGCTATAGAGTAGAGGCTGAGATTAAGGACACTACTCTATATTTGGAGTGCATTCTGATTATCATGAGTCTGTAACTAATTCTGACAATATCCCTGACTGTATTTAGAAGACTCTTTCTTGCTGCAATTTCAAGATAATTTTCAGTCTGGTCTGGCCATGAGTTGTAGTCTCTGGATTCTAGGAGAAGATACTTTCCTGTGCTGCCATTCAGTCTTAAATCCAGGATACACAGTAAACCTAGTCTCCTAGTTACCATTATGTCATCTACTTGCAAGCTGCATCATGGGATTGAATCTATACATGGTGTAGCATCCCCTATTTCATTTTTGGTCAGTTTATTAGTTTAATATCTAAATTTCATTCAACAGAGTTATATCACGTATCCCTGCCTGGAAAAGTGGACACCAGCTAGAAAGTAACTTACCAACCTAGAGTTTCTGAGCTTTATGGCAGGCAAACATCAGCGTACAGGGGTGTACAACTCTCCCACCATTAGCAGGGATACCTGGCATAGGTCAGAGTAGGTCTCAACCTTAATATACTTAACAACAGCAAGTACCCTTGCTTTTTTTAGTTACAGTAATCAATGTGATTAAATCATCTAGAATTAATTTTTTGCACTGCCAAGGGGCTAGTCATGACAAGGCATACAGTCTGTACTTCTGTGTATAAGAGTACTACACACCACAGCTGATACCTAAAACAGTTGATCTATACAACTTTTCCATCCATAGGCACCACCTAGAATCTGTGCTGGTACCCACAGCTCAGATCATATTTAGGTGTATTCTGTTGTCAGACACCTTAGGATCAAATGGGAGATCTGGCTTTGAACTGAATACAATTCCTTCTTTGAGGAAGAATTATCCAGCATATTTATTTAAGAGGTTGAACTAACCCCATACAGACATGGTTAGAACATGCACTCACCATACAAACGGTGATTGGAGGTGGATTTTGTGTATGTGACGGGAAGTCTTAACCATTACTTATGTCACAGTCCTCCTAATCTATATAGATGTGTTTGTGTGCATGTATGTGTGTGTGTGCTTACATGCATGCACATGCGTGTGTGTCTCCCTCTGCATCCATACCACTCAACTGTACAGATTTTCGCAGACTGTCCAGATTTTAGCCTTATGTTTTTGGAATGTTCCTCATAAAATTTGTGTTTTTTGATAAATCACTGGAATAATTTAGGGATTAAAGTCATTAAATAATGATGTGTTTGAGTTTCAGACATCATATCCTTCAGAAAATGCATGCTAACACAAATCTTGTTATTCTAGCAACTTTCTATGTTTATAAGAGCAATATTTAAAATGTGTCCCTGTTTTTGGCCCTTTGTCCCCACCATTTTGTCAGGCTTTGTCCAGATTTCTTGAGCTAAGAGGTTGAGAGGTATGTCTGCATCTCTTTGTTTATACATATATATATATATATATATATATATATATATATATATATATATATGTGTTGTGTCCGGTCCGCTAATGTTTGGTAGTGGATTTTTACATGCCGAGTTACCAGCCCTGACGCACAACCTTCAACGAAAGCACGCCAATTCACGCATGCCTCCGCACAGAAGACGCTCTAGCTGAGAATCGAATGTGACAACGTCTTGCTTTGAGGCGACAACCCTACCGCAGCACCACTACCTCGGTCGATATATATATATATATATATATATATATATATATATATATATATATATATATATATAGATAGATATAAATATGGGACTCAGACATTTGATCAAAATGCTAGGTGGTCAACATCTATTTAATACATCACATTTGGTCAACATATACAGATGATTGACAAGTATGCTAGATTGACGATCCTCGATTAGGGGAATATTCTCTTTCCCAAGAGAATGTGCGATCTTGGAGTTAGTATGTATAATTAACAGGGAGTAGGGGGTGCAGTGGGGTTGCCCCACTGCAAAAAAAAAATTATGTTTTTTTTTGTTTGTTTGTTTGCATTTGGCAAGGATTGTACACACATCCACACACATGCAGTCACACACAGACACACACACACACACACACACACACACACACACACACACACACACACACACACACACACACACACACACACACACGCACACTACACACACACGAAGTACAGCAAAACATCATACTATTGCACTATCACATTCTGCTTGCTCCTCTCAGGAGGACAGGCCAGACATTATTTGGGAATTGCAGTTAGGCAGAGATTTCAGAAGGCAGTGAGGGATGCCATCAGAATTAGTGACAGACTGGCAACCAGACTCCAGCCTTATGTTAGGGAAGTATTCATAATTTCAGCCTATGCCCCACAGCAAGGTTGTGATAGTGAAGAGAAGAGTGAATTCAGACAGCAGTTGCAAAACTTATTAAATAAAGCAGGGCAACATGAGTTGGTGTTGATAATGGGTGACTTGAATGCACATATCGGGTCAGGCAGAACAGGATATGAGGACTGCCTGGTGTCACATGAGTTGGGCAAGAGGAATAAAGGAGGAGAGGCCATTCTTGACTTATGTTTGGTAAATGGCTTGATAGTGGCCAACACATGGTTTAGAAAAATTACATACAAGAGTGGCCAACATACAACTCAGGTAGACTTCCTCCTAGTAAGGCAAGGGCACTGGGGTAGAATCAATGATTGCAAAGTCATGCCCAATGAAACAGTCAGCCCACAGCATAGACCACTGTTTAACACAATCAGCTGACATCATCATTCAGACTTTCCTTCTCCTCAATCACCCCTCCTAGATAGTTGAAGCTGTAAACCTGTCCCTCTATCTTCCCTTCTATTTCAATTCTCAGCTTATTCTGATTTCCCATATTTGCTGCCATTATAACTGTTTTATCTGTACTTACTTTCATCCCATGTGCCTTCAGCTTTGCATTCCATTCCCCTATCTTTTGCTGAAGTTCTTAGTCACAGTCTGCATGTAATGCCAAATTGTCTGCATACAGTTTGATCTGTCCCCTGCAACCTGTTTGATAATGTAGTCCATCACCAGTATAAACAGCAGTGGGATCACAGCTGAACCATGATGCACACCCATACTGTGACCCCTCTATGAGACCAAATGCTGTTTGTACTTCTGTTATTGGGTCTTTGTACATAGCTTACACTAATTTTATCAGTGTTTCTTGGAATTTAAACCAACTCAGGAATGCCCAAATCAGCTTTCTTGCAACCTTGTCATATGCTTTCTCCATGTCTAGGAATACTCAGTTGGACTCTTTCTAGTTTCTTCCCAAGTACCTGTCTCATTGCAAACACTGGGTCAGTTGTGCGGCATCCTGAACTGAATATGAACTCCCTAGCTCCATCTTACTTTCTACTACTCTGCATATTCATTTATCAGTCACAATCTCCAGAATTTTCCTTCAATGTGACAGGAACTCATTTCCTCTGTGCTGCCCACAGTTGTGAATTTCCCCTTTGCTCTTGAACACTGGCACTAGTATGATTATTCTACAGTCATCTGAAATATGCCTTTCTTTCCATACTGCAATCAGCACCCTCAGGAGACATTTCTCCCCTTTCTTACCCAACATCTTTATCATATCTGCTGCAATCACATCTGAGCCTGCTGCGTTCCCTCATTTTCCTTATTGCTGTTCTTACTTCTTCTATGGTGTGCTGCACCTTTTCTCTGATCATACGTTCTCTCTTGGTTACTACAGCTTATGCGGGGTTTTCTTTATTCAGAAGTTACTGGAATTACTCCTTCCATCTGCCTTTGATGCCCTGTGGACTGGTGAGCAGGTTGTTGCTGGCATCCCTTATGAAGGGTGTCTGACTATCTTCTGTAACCTTCTGTCTTTGCCTTGCAACATGATATAGTTTCTTTGTTCCAACTATTGAGTCACTTTGCAGAAGCTGGTAGAGTACCTCATGCCCTGTTCTTTTCTATTGTAACTCCTTCCTTTAACCTCTTTGTTAGCCAACCAGTATTCCTTCCTAGCCTGATCCGCCATTTGTATAGCCCACTTTTTCCAGCTCTCCTTCTTTCTTTTGATAACTTCCTGGCATTCCACCAGCAGCTTTCCTTATGTACCTTATTTCCATACCTGGATCTGCCACACATCTGTTCTGTAGTCCTTGCACATGATGTTTTGATGCACTGCCATTCTTTTTCAACTCCATCTATTTCCTCTTCTTCTTAAGGTGCCAGAGTCCTGAGTAATTGCTTGAACTGTTGGGCTTTCTCTCCATTCAACTTACATAGGATAATAGGATCATAGGAGATTACTAGGCTATTGACCCAGAGGTCATTTTAAGCCTAGCCGTTTCATCCCAATGTGATACCATAGAAATGCTAGTCAATACCCAAGATTGCATTTAGTGATGACTGCCCATGTCCAGGAGGTTTGTGGGCACTATCCTCAGTAAGAATTGATGGTGCACCATCCATTCGTCCTGGCTTCTCTAGAACAGTGTCATAGAGGTGCTCTGTTTCACATGAATTGGTAGCCTGTTCCAAAGATGCAACAGTCACTGGGAGATAAATCTGTCTCTCCAGCATGTCCCATTTATGTCACAGGCCATATTTAGGTCCCTGGAAAGGGTCTCTGTTGACCTTAGAGCCTTCTGTGACCAATACTTGCAGCTGATTTTGACAACCACTGGTTTATACTGTGGGCTGACTGTTTCCACATGAGATGACTTTACAATCAGGAAGTCTACTTGAGTTGCATGTGGGACTGATTTGTATGTGATTTTATGACTGTCTGTCTTGCTTAACCAGGTATTGGACACCATCAAGCCATTTGTTAGACAGAAGTCTAGAATGGCATTGCCTTCTTTATTCCTGTTGCCCCACCCATGTGGACCCAGGCAGTCCTTGTATTCTGTTCTGTCTATCATGATATGTGCATTCAGGTCACCCATTGTCAACACCAATTCATGATGTCCTGCTTTATATAGTAGGCCCAGCAACTGCTGTCTGAATGTGCAGTTTATCTCATTATCACAACCCTTTTGTAGGACATAGGTTGAGATTATGAAGACTGCCCTATCGTTACACTGGAGTCTGATTACCATGAGTTTATTGCTAATTCTGATAACTTCCTTCACTTCCTTCTGAAGTCTCTCCCTCACTACAATTCCTAGAATATTTCTAGGCTGTTTTCTCCCTGAGTAGTAGAGTATGGATACCAAGCCAAGTGGCTTTGCTGCAGTGCCCTTCCATCTTGTCTCCTGAAGATGTAGGATGTCCATTCTCTTCCTTACCATCATGTCATCCACTTCCAAACTCTGTCCTCTCAGTAAACCTGCACTGAGTGTAGCAATGCCTAGTTCACGTTGGGCAGGCTGATTGGTTTTACTGCCACCTTTCACTCAACAGAGCTATCCCAGTTAACCTAAGCTGGGCAACTGCACAGTAGACATCTGGGAGCTTATTGTTGCAGGGCTGCTTGGCTTTTATGGCAGGCACACAGTGACCGGTTGTAGCATATATATCCCTCCCGCCATTAGCATGGGTACCTGGAGTAGATCGGAGTAGGTCGAGCCCTCACTCCACTTATCACCAGCAAGCACTTATGTCCATTTTGGTGATATTATTTAACATGATCACATCACCTACAGCCATATTTTTATACCATTGAGTGGCTGGCCATGCCACAGCATTCAGTCTGCTATCTGTGTTTACCTATCTTGAGGATATTGCGCACCACAGTAGACGCTCAAAGCAGTTGGTCTACACAAATCTTCCCCCATAAGGCACCATCTAGGATCTGTGCTGTGCTCACAATTCCATGCTTGGGTGAGTTTGAGATTGAAACACTTAGTATGTTTTTGGAGATGGGATCAACCCCACAGAAAGACAGGCAGAGGATGCAGACACCAAGCAGGCATTGGCCAAAGGTACCTTATGTATGTCTTTAACCATTATGCCAACTCCTGCCAAACTGATCTATATTACTAGTAAGTAATGGGATTCAAAGGTAGCCATAAGTTTTTTATTTATTTTATTTTACATTTTTTGACCAGGATAGTCCGACTGGATACATGTCCATTTTCAGTGGATGCCCGGGGAGAAAAGCTCCAAGGTCAGCAATTTAGATTAAAAAATACAGTATTTACAGTAGTTAACATATCTAGGCAAGCAGTTAAGTTTAAGATACAATATTTACAGAGGTTACATGTCTAGGCAAATTATAGAAGTTCCAAGGTTAAAGAAAAAACAGAGAGTAAGTCATCATTAAGTAACACAAGTCAGCTAAAAATACTGTTATTAACTTATACAGTTAGTTACAGATGCAATATTTACAGTGGTCACATACGTAAACATGTTAGAGTTAAACAAAGTAAAGGTCAGGATAGTGCCACAGGTAAGCTAAAATAACTATTATAGTCTCATTGTCAAGGAGAGTTAGTCAGTTTGCTATACTGACGTAGCCTGTTTAGTGTCAGATATTGTTTGAGTCTAGTCTTGAATTGACTCAGGGAGTTGAGCAAAGCAATTTCAATTGGGAGAGAGTTCCAGGATCTGCCTACAGAGTTTGGGAAGAGAGAGTCACCAGTGGAGTTGTTAGTTTTGATAGTCTGGAATAGTAATTTATTAGGGGGTGATAATATTTTTAAGAGCAGGAGTATTATCTGGATTGTAAAGGATCTTATGGGCAGTAATCATGAGGTTATACTAGACCAAGCTGGGTAATTCTAACCACCCAAGCTGGTTTAGGTTAATACAATGATGAGTCCTATAAGGCAGGCCAGTGGCAAATCTGGCAATATGGTTATAGCAGATAGAAAGTTTGTTAAGGACAGATTTGTTTAGATTGGAAAGTATTGGGGATGCATACAGAAGAGTTGAAAGAAGGTAAGAGCAAGCTATGGCAAAACTAGCAGGAGGGGTTAAGAAGGCTTTTATCCTTTAAAGTGAGCCTAGTTTTTTATTGATGATCTTAATGGTTTGATTAACATGTAGGTCAAATTTAAGATTATTATCGATTATAACACCTAATAGTTTTGTAGAGGAGTCTGGGGAAATTATTGTCCCATTATTAGATTTAATGGTAAAAGTGAATGCAGTAGACCTGTGTGTTGGTGAGAAAAGCAAATGTTTGTTTTTTGGGGGGGGATTTAGTATCAGACAACAACCAGAAAGCCAGTTTTCAATTGTGTTAGAGGTGGTTTGGTGGTTTGTGTAGCTGACCACAGTTCCTTTGGAGATGTGGTTGAGAATATCAGGGTGGAGTCATCAGTGTATTGGACACAGCTGACTTTAGGGATAGTAGAATAGAGGTCGTTAATGAAGATGGAGAATAGAAGGGGCCCTAGTATGGATCCCTGTGGTACACCTAGCATGTTGGATAGGAGTTTAGAAAGTTTGTTTGCCAAAGGACAGCCTGCTGTCTATCATTCAGATAAGACTGGAACCATTGGATGGCAGTAGTATCTAATCAGAAAGTTTTCAGGGTGTGGATTAGTAATTGGTGATCCACCATATCAAATGCTTTGGAGAGATCCAAGAAGAGGGCAGACAATATGTTATTGTTATTGCAATTATGGTTTATGGTACTGGAGAAGGCTAGAAGGGCTGAAGTAGTGCTGTGGTGAGGTCAGAAGCCCTGCTGGGAGTCTGCCATAAGGTTATTCTGAGTTAGGTAATGCATCAGTTGTTTATGGATACATTTTTCCATAATTTTTGCAAGTATTGCTACTGGCCTATAATTGGATAACTCAGTAGAGCTATCTCCTTTGTGAAGTGGGATTACATAGGATATTTTCCAAATAGAAGGGATTTTGGCCTCTGCTATTGTTCGATTGATTAATATTGAGATGGGGTAAGCAATGGCATCGGCTGCTTTTTGTAGATAATCAGCAGGGAGTTGATCGGCAGAGAGTGTCGTTGGTTTTAGTTTTTTAATCAAGGTATGGATAAGTAAGGTGGCAACTGGTTGGAATCTAAATGTAAGTGTGTTACTGGGGGTGTTGCTTTCATAGCAAGGGGAGCTACGAGGTAGTTGGCTCGCTAGGGCTTGAATAGTCTCAGTAAAGAAATGGTTAAAACTGTCAGAGACTTCCTCAGAAGGTTTATCAATGGAGGCTGTAGGGACTGGGATGGGAGACTGTCCAGGATGTAATAATTTATTTAAACCTGCCCAGAACTTCTGAGGCTTGTTTTGATTTATTTCCTGTAGATTATAGTAGTAGTTTTTGTTTGTCTTGTAGAATGTTTTTTTTTTTTTGGTATTGTTCCTTATTTCCCTATATTTAATATGATCTTGGGGGTCTTTAGTAGTTTGCTGTAATGCCCATGCCTTATTTCTGAGGGTGGTTTTTAGTTTAGACTCTTTGGAAAGCCATGGTGCAATTTTTGCCTTAGTTCTTGTTGAACATAAGGGTGCATGAGAATCAAGAATTTCTATGAATTTGTTGTTAAAGTATTCGACTGCTTCATCTGAGGGGAAATGTCTTAAAATTGACCATTTACACGAGTTTAGCTCTTGTTGGAATTTGGTGGGGTTAAAGTATTTTTTGTTTTTTACCATTCTAAGTAAGGGTTGTTGGGGGTTAATGGCTTTGTGCGTAATAATATAGGTGAGAAGGTGATTGCTTAGGTCATCAGGGAGGGTCCCAGAGGTGTACAATTGGGGATGACTATTTATAAGTACCCGATCAAGTATGCTTTCTTTTTGGTTCGGTTTACCTATCCTGGTAAGGGTAGTGATGATTTGTGAGAATGCATGCAGGTTAACATGGGTGGTTGTGGGGTTTGAGGAACAGGTATTCCACTCTATGTTAAGGTCTCCAAGTAGTCTGGTGTCTTGGGGGTAATGGCATGTTAGCCAGTGAAGGGTATCTTCAAGTGTAGCTACATTATTACCTGGGGGAATGTACATACAGATGATATAGATACATTTATTTTTATTAATTTGTAGTTTGGTGGCAAGAATCTCTGAGATGATAATTTGAGGTGGTTGCATAGCTTCAATGGTGATGTTCAATGTTGATTTATATAGAAAATCTACCCCTCCCCCTTTCCTGGAGGCACGATCCAGCCTGTATATGTTATACCCAGGTGGTAGCACTTCATTGTCTGTAATGCTAGGTTTTAACCAGGTTTCAGATAAACAGAGAATCTCAGGGGAGTGGGCAATTAGGAGTGCATGGAGGTCATGTACCTTGTTATTAATACTTCTAATGTTAAGGTGACAGACCAGGAGAGAGTTAGTTGACCTATCAATTATAGGTTTATAACTTGGATTGCAATTGGGGGGTAGGTCTGACTGAAGTGAAAGGGACAGGGTTGGGGTGGATGTCACCACCAAGTGCTAGGTTAGGCTTGAAACCTAGCGATGAGTTTCAAGAGTTTATTTTTGAGTTTATAATAGTGTTTCATTCTAGAACTAATGTTTCTGGGATTGGCAAGTTGATAGCATGAGCAAGGTGCAGAGCTGAATACTGTACTGTAAGATTGGTGAAAAGTGGAAGGGCTTACAGCTGGGGTGATAGTATGGCCTTTTGGGTACAGATATCCAGTGAGAAACTGTTTTTCGTACAAGGTAAGTAGATACGGGGCCAGCAAGATGGATAGTAAAGAGGAGTATAACATTATGAGTGGTGGAGTCAGTTAAGGATCTGTATTGCTTGAGACAGGATTGTAAATTTAGAGGTAATAGTGTGGGGGTGGAGAAAGTATGTGAGGTGAAAGCTGATAGGTTCTTATAACAGGGGATGTGGCTATGTAACTATAAATTTAGTAGTACTGGGGGCGGGTGGGGCACGGAGTGAGCCCGAGTGAAACGAGAGTAAGCAAAGCGGGTCTAACACTGACTTCAAGTGTTTTCTAAGGCTTTCTGGAGCCGTATGGTAGGTATTTAGGTATTTAGAGTCTTATTGTAATAGCTATGTTTTAAACTGTGTTTTAAACTCTTTTATGGTATTTGCTAGCTTTAGAATATAATTATCAGGGTTTTAAGGTGGAAAACAAGAATGGTAGTATCATATTCAGGGTTGTTTAAGGTTAGAAAATAGAGTTGTAGAGTGCAAGAGGGTAAACTAATTTTAATTAGAACAAAGAGGAAGCCATATTATAATGGGGGCATACTATAGGTGCTTTAGACCCAAGTCAGCATTGTATATTTACAAAGGATTAGGTATTAACCTTGGCAATTTGTAGTGGTCTGACTTCAGATAAATTGTTTTTAGGCACAGTTTCTGCAGGGTAGCATCCTTCAGGACTTCAAGTGTTTTCTAAAGCTTTCTGGAGCTGTATAATAGGTATTTAGGTATTTAGAGTCTTATTTTAATAGCTAAGTTTTAAACTGTGATTTAAACTCTTTTAGGGTATTTGCTAGCTTTAGAATATAATTATCAAGGTTTTAAGGTGGAAAACAAGAATGGTAGTATCATATTCAGGGTTGTTTAAAGTTAGAAACTAGTGTTGTAGAGTGCAAGGGGGTAAACTAATTTTAATTAGAACAAAGAGGAAGCCATATTATAATGGGGGACATACTATAGGTGCTTTAGACCCAGATCAGCATTGTATATTTACAAAGGATTACTGTTTTAAGGTATTAACCCTGGCAATTTTTAGTGTATGACTTCAGATAAATTATTTGTAGGCACAGTTTCTGCAGGGTAGTATCCTTCAGGTAGGAGAGCCCTTTTAGTTAAGGTATTTTGAGAGGGGCTGCCTAAAAATAAAAATACAGTAAGAATAAAATCCTTTCTGGCACACAAAACTAACCACCGAGCAAACAAGCATTTAAACATTCACTTTAACTACAGAATTTATGATATACTACAGCTCCGTAAAGCTGCGAGCACTATAGATGCATAGTTTACTTAATATGGAGCTGAAACCAGTGTAAATCTGTGCTGGCTTTGGTTCTAATGTCTATTAAACCACTTACAGCACTCTGTATTGCTAGATTTTCAATTAATCTGTACTTGGGTTGCATTCATGCTACTGTTTCACATGCAGAAAATTTAAAATCACAGCTAACAATTTACTAATCCTGTGCACTAATCCAACACCTTATCTACTAATGTAACGAGTAAAATAAAATGCTGTAAGATAACTATCTGCTTCCTATCTCATGTAAAAAAGGCACAGTGTTTGTATATGAGCTATCTAGTTCAAATGAAGTGCATTCATACAGTAAAAAGCTCAAATAACAGCTAACTGTTAGGCATAATAGGCACTGTCCTTAATTAAAAGCTGTACAATAGTGCTCTAACTCAGTTACACTTGCTGTTTTAACTGAATGTTAAAATGCAGAGAAAGCACATGGTGCACTCAAATATAATGGTGTATTTATACAGTTTTACAGAATATTACGGCAATAAAGTACCTATTGGAGTCCTCAAAATGCAATGCATTCTTTCTGAGTTGATTGAGTCATAGCTCATCTGAGATTCATACTGAAACCTAAAACCGATGTCTGTGCTGTAAAATATCATAACCTACTTTATTTTGAGGAAACTTATCTATACAGAAATGAAAAAACTTGTTTTACTTCATTGCACTTTTAAAAATAACAGAGGTTGCATATTAAATGCCGGGGTTACAGAAATGATATTCAGTGATTACAAATGCACCAAGTGCTTGTTAAAATACGCCAGAAAGAAACTTGGCAAAATGGGACAATGGAAGGTTATTGCATCTGTGGCAGGGCAGTCAATAAGCTTCAAGTTTAAACAAGGGCAGTGCACTCTAGAACAGAATATTTGTTTAAAAACTAGAACCACATGAAACATTTCAGCAGGACGTTTAATATCTATTGAAGATGTTTCCAAGATAGAGTAGGAAATGTATGTACACTGCTATTGTTAAATGCTACCCATCCATAATTCAAGAAGTTAAACAAGAAGTAGCCCACATTTAATTGATACTCAGAATAATAGGCAAGTATTCTAAAAACATAGCAAGGTCTGGGCATATTCTTATAACATTTTAAACTTTATAAAGGTGGGATATTAGAAGCGACACATAGTAAAATGTTTGCTCTGTCATGCTTTTAAGCTCTGTCATTTCAGTGTTACTTTATAAATTACTTATGCTGATTGACAGTTTAAACAGAGATGAAAATGCTTCATGTACTATGGGATTTAAACCATTTTTAAGATTTGCAACAGAAGCTAGATTCACATGTAAAGGTCATGTTCTACTTCTAGCAGTCCAGAAATTGTTTCTACTCTTCAAAACTGCATAGACAGTACATAGCAAGATACAGGTTCTTAAAGCTAAGACCATTTAACCATCGATGTAGTGTGGCAAACTAAGATATGTTGGCACACATAAAGAAGTGACCAGAAAATAAAAAAACGAAGAAGACAAAAGACATTTTTCAGAGATATTAATAAAAGGGTATTCTTTAAATTATATGGTCCCTCATTACTTTGGAAAGTAAATTCTCAGTTCATTGTTATATAAAACTCCATCTGAACAACCATCTACCTGTCTCCCATCAGTTTTGGGCTCTACATTACACTGACAGTGCAGCACCCTTGGAGACAGCTTGAACCCTCATACCCGCTCTTAGCAGATGAATCTATCAGAATTACTTTTTGGGTGGTACCTAAAGAAAGGAAGGCATCCTTATATTCCTTAGCATACCATAATTAGGCATCATTTGAATTGGTGCACTGATCATGATGAACTGCATGACAGAAAGTCATTTTCTATTATTTTTGCAATTTATGTTTGCATATTTCAAGTTTTGATGAATTTTAACAATGTCGTAAGAGATAAATCATGGGATTAATGCATTCATATAGTGCACAACAGACTGCCAAGTTATTAGTGTAACTATTGGAATTTAATGTATTAATTTATTTTTACTGTGGATGATGTCATATTACTTCTCTTTCCATTTTTGTTCAAAATAATATAATTCACAGTAGATGCAGTTGAACAATAATTAATGAAGAACTGTTTAAGGCAGAACTGATCAGGAAAGGCTGCTATTTACTTTGTTTTATGTTAATGGTCTGAAAAGATTAATAGCCTATTCAGCTCGTTGATTAGTGTTTGTACAGTTGCCAAAGTAATATATTTAATCTTCAGTTATTTCATATTACTGTCCTGAATTTTGATTTTAATCTTTTACATCTGTTACTCTCAAGCTTGTTTTATGTAAAATGTAATTAATGTAATGTGCATTGTGTATCCAACCTTTGGGTTTGAGACATGCCAAAAATTGTTAACAAGTACATCAGCTTGGAATTGTATCCTTGTCATGAATCAAGAACAATAATTCTAAAAGAGGATTGGGATTAAAGGAGCAAGTTCAACTTCAAACTTGTGTCAGAAAAATCTCATAAGCCAAATTTAATACAAAAATGGAATGCTTTATGCTACATCTCAGGTTATGTCTCACAGGCTCATTGTTTATGATTAGGGTGATATTGTTGAAGTATTGTTAAGGAAATCCTAATTAGATATTCTCAGTAATAAAGTAACAAAACTTTCCTTAAATCAGAGTGAAGCTCACATGTTATACAGAAAACCTTCACTTTTTTAAGTTCAGTAGCTACCTTCTTTGGCTTTTGGCTGGGCTATTTATTGTCACAACTAACAAGGGTGGTCAGGTGCTATAATGAGTGATTGCTAATGAAAGAACATGTTCTTTTTTTCCTGAGTTGAGGATGTGGTCCAACTGCGTGTTCTGTTAGTCATACTGTATGGTACGAAGGTTTCAAAAACATCCCTTCTTGATGCTCCTGCAAGATCTGATATTGGGTAAAACAGATGCCTCAATCTTTGTTTGCTTTCTTGGTAGTCCAGGTTGTGGGATAGCTTTTTTGCTTTGTTGGTGGCTCCTTCAAAACATGTAAGTTTAAGTGTCAGTTTAGAGAATCCAGTGACAACATATGCGTTGCTTGCTCTTTTATGCACCTTGCTTGTAACTTGTCTTTCAGTTTGTAATGGGTACAGTTTATATTATGTATCTCTGTATCTCTGTATTTTAATTTGTATAAATTTATCTATTCTTTATATTGTGATATGTACTGTTAAATGGCCTCGTGAATTCATGCAAGATAAAATAAAATAAAAGCTTGACTAATAAAAGAAAGGACATCAGAGTAACTGCTAACATGAAAATACTCTTAATAACATGAGTGGTAATGAAGTGAATGGTAATGAAGTAATGAAGTAAAGAAGTAATGAAGCTGTGTCAACCATTCCATTCTTGCCCTGTAGTATAAGGGAACAATTACTAACAAGTAACTTGCTAATGTTACTTTGAATGTATTTTACAGGACAGCAGAGAGTATACATAAGCATTTACTGCATTTACAAACTGTTGAAGTTAAAGTATCTCAGTTTTAATATGAATATAGGCTGGAACCAAACACCTAGCATTTTGTGTGTTGTTAGACATAGACTGCTGCTACTGAAGTAGATGTTAACTGATAGTAGGATATGATAAACAGAAATAGCTCTGGTATGGGCAGTACTGATCCAGTGTCATAATATGCATGATTATATTTTAATAAACGCAGTTTAGGTTAATAGGTTGTTACTAGGCATGCAGTCCTAGAGACCATTAATGAGAATAGCCCAAATTTCCAATTGCACCAGGGCACAGTCTGGTTATGTGACTTGCTCAACATCATAAAGTAGGCAAATGAAGGTTGAAAGATTCAAATCCTGCACCACAGGAACAGACAGCAGCAACACATTGATGAGTTAGAGCTTTAGTCTTCTGCACTACCTGACAGACTTTATGTTTAATAATAAGTAAATCAGGGAGAGCCAGGTAGGTTTATCATGGTCACCTATATATTAATAGCCAAATAAACATTGTTTTCATTATTTTTTGATGCTCAGGATATCAATGATGTACCATCTACGTTGTGTGTTCCTCACATGGGGAAATTATATTTTGATCTTCTAGTATATGCAGACCTTTTAAGAAGACATCGATAGCATTATGATACTCATCACCACACAAATCCTGCATCCTAGGCAACAAAACAGACTATCTGTTGTGTGAAGATAACCTCTAAATTATCCCTTAAAACCAGCATATCTGCCTTTTGAATATTAATGCTACCTAGCTGACAATCAAAGTATGCACTCGCTAGATGATATGGAAACCGCTCATGATCTAGATTTTCATCAAAGAGGTAGTTTTCTTGTGAAATATAAAAAGAGATATATTTATTATCAATATATCATAGTCATTTTATCTATTTTGACTAGGTTTGGCAATCAACTGATATTAATGTGTTGTCCCTTCTTCCAAAAACTGGATGTTAATTCAGAAGTCTTTGTCTTCCTAATCATCTGACTTATCTTAGTATAACATGTCAATCATCTTTTCCCACTCCTCATTTCCTGATACACTGGAAAATATTAGGATACACTGGAAAATATTAGGGTACAACCTAACACCCCAATAATGGGTGATTTAAACTACCCCACAATTAACTTGAAAAACTACTCATGTACCAATTTTTTTGCTCAACATTTTCTGGAATTCATAAATTCCAACACCTTGGATCAACTTATCCACACCCTCACCAGGGGCAGCAATATCCTCAACCTGGTCATTACCAACATGGGCAACTGGTGTTCCAAACCAGAGGTCAATTCCTCGTTGGTCAGATCCGACCACAAGCTAATCACCCTAGACATCCACATCCCGCCCCCACACTCCCCATTAGGGAAACCAATGTAAAAATTTCTCTAAAGCCAACTTCATGCTTCTTAAGACAGAAGTGTCAAACTTCACGTCACCCATGCAGATGGACAATGGAGGTACGACTGCTGAATCCTACACAAATGCACTTTATAAGCACTTACACAAGTGCATGGATCATGCAATCCCTAACAGAATCAAGTTGCTATCCTCCAAAAAAAGGAAGCCAATCTGGTGCCTGCCATAAACAAAATCTACAACAGAAACTGTTGCAAAAATTAGTAAAATCAAATGATTAGAGGAACTCCCTGGTCAGCCTCAGTAAGAAGTTGAGATCCCTCATAAAATCCCCCAAAGCTAGTTATGAAAACAAAATCACCACTGATTCTAAAGACAGCCACAAAGCATTCAATAGCTATGTCAAGAATATCAGTGGCAACACTCAGATCTGTTCTGAGTTACAGCACAATGGCACTAAATATACAGAACCAACTGATACTGCCAACATCATGGCAGATGGGTTCAGTGCTAAAGGGCCCATCTCTATACTGGAAGAATGCAAAATTCCTGTAATCACAGCAGCACAGGTAAAAAACACACTCTCCAAAGTCAAGAACACAGCATCCATAGAACCTGACAACATCCCAGGCTGAGTTCTACATGAACTACAGAATGAACTGGCACCCCACCTAAGTACCATGTTCAATCATAGCCTCACTTCAGGCTTTGTGCCCACTGAATGGCGCACAGCGACGGTTATCCCACTCCACAAAGGGGGAGCCACCACGGACCCCGGGAACTACAGTCCCATTAACCTGATGAGACTGGTCTGCAAGGCTATGGAATGCATCATCATGGAACTTATAAACAATGACATCGGTAATCTCCAAACTCTGAACCCCACCCAGTTCAGGTTTTGAAAAGTTAGATCATGTCTCCTAAACCTGATAGACTTCTTTGAAGCAGTCACCATAGCAGTAGATGAGGGTAAGTTGGTTCAAACAGTCTATTTAGATCTTGCCAAGATGTTCAACACCACCCCCCACTCTGGAATTATAGATAAACTCACTAAACTTGGTTTAAATCCCTATGTCACAAGATGGGTTGCCAACTGGCTCATTGACAGAACCCACACTTCGAAAGTAGCAGACTCAAAATCTGACTTCAGACCAGTGACAAGTGGAGTACAACAGGGTTCAGTCCTGGGTCCTCTCCTGTTTGGTATCTACTTCTCTGAAGTATAAGCTAACAAGGAAGGTCTTTGGCTAATGAAGTTTGCAGATGACTGCAAACTAGGAGCCATAATCGAAACTCCTAATGATGTGGACATCCTACAAAACTGCCTCACTGAAACAGATGCCTGGTGTCAAAGCCATGGCCTCAAGCTCAATGCCAAAAAGTGCATTGTCATCCCTTTTGGTAAAAGCTCTGTACCCATGAACTACTACATATGCAGTAGTCTACTTAACACCGAAAGTGTGATAAGAGACCTTGGGAAACAGGTGGACAGTAGTCTCTCCTTTGATAAACACATTGCCACTGTAGTCAGGAAATCCTTCTATGTGGCACACCTCATCACAAAAGGTTTCTCATCAAGGAAAAAAGAGGTCATTGTTCCCCTCTACTCATCACTCATTAGACCCACTATAGAATACAGTGTCTCTTTTGGTATGTACCTCACAAGACATCTACAACAACTGGTAAGGCTGCAGAAAAACCTCACAAAGAGGACTACTGGCCTCAAACAGATGCCCTATGCAGACCATCTCAAAAAACTCCAGCTTTACTCCATCACATATTGCCTACTCAGAGGCGACCTCTGCCTAACATAAAAAGCTATGTCAAACCCAGAGCTGTTGGACATGCTCCACTTAAAGAAATCCCTCCGAGCTACATGCTCTAGGGACCTAAACCTTGTCACCACAATAAACAGAACATTCTGGAGGGATAGATTCCTGTTCCAGAGACTTCCCATACTCTGTAACAAACTTCCTATCTATATCAAACAAAGCTTCTCATTAGCACTCTTCAAGAAAAATCTTGATGATTGGATGGGAGATAGGAAATTTACCCCGAGGATCACTTCTGTGGCTCTGCTCAACAGGAGCACAGGAAAATAATTTTCTTGGGTGGCGAAAGCCAGAATACCTTTTTGGCTAGGCTTATATAGACCCTAGAGCTAATAGCCTAGTACCTACCTATGAACATAGTAAAACAAAAGGTATTGTCCCCCTCAAAATTAATTACATGTATATGTCTGCAGTCATGGGACAGCACACATATTTGCCGACCTCATCAGATCCAACAAGTTCAAAAGCATGAAGAGAGGAAGTCTAAGATAACATCTCTGCTTAGTTTAGTGGAAGCATTTTGGAACAGACTGGGAATGCACTTAAAACAAGAAGTCGACATGAATCAGCCAGTAACTGAAAGTGCCAAAAACAAATGAAAAAATAAAACAATATAAAGAAAAGGATCAGAAAAACAGGAAAGAAAATTGTGAAGTCCACAAACATAGTGGTAAATATAGAGAACTTGCAGAACAACCTCATGTTGACTGAGATTTGATGTATAAATTGTTAAGGAGAGGTGAACTGAAACCAAGAGATGAATGGCTAATAATGGTCGGCTGACATAGTGGACTACATGCATGTTCCATTGAAAATGTAGGAGAGGATTGAACTGGAAACAGTTCCGTATCTTATTGCTGGGTGTGATGCACTCAATGGCTAAAGGTGTGTATACTGGAAAGCACAATAATGTGCCAAGACTTTTGCACTGTGGATTGTGTAAAATATTAAAACATAAAAGTAGCTGAAAAGCATTAGATACATTTTATTTATTATTTATTATTTGTTTATTTTACATTTGTTAACTGGGTTAGTCTGGCTGAGCTTTTGGCTCATTTTCAGCAGAGACTCGGGGAGAAATGCTCCTCAGGACTAGAAAACAATTTATTAAATTTTAGAAACATAGTAGTAACAATCAGTTATAGGATCTTACAAGCAGAGACCTGGAGAGAAAAAAAAGCTCCTCAGGCAATTCAATTATACAGAGTATTAACAATTGGCAGACAAGTCTGTGATTTGTTACAAACAAGGTTTTAAATAATTAGCAGAAGAAAATGTGACGAATTACAATATTATTTAAGCTGCTTAGAGCAAAATGAGTTAATAGTTAGGCAGATGCTTATTTAAAGTGGGTAGGATCTAGTTGTATAGGAGTTTGGAAACAAGAAAGGAAAGTAAGAATGGCTAGTAGGAGATGTAGGGGAGGTAGAGTATAGGAGACAGACTAGACAGGTAGGTTGTTTTGAGACTGTAAGAATTAAGAGTAGTTGGAGATAGAGGAAGGGAAGAGGCAGGGGAATAGTGTTAGAGATACATTAAGAGTGAGGTGGTGAAATAGGTGAAAGGATAGTGGTTTCAGGGTGGTTGGCTACAATGGCAAGATAACTTTGTTTTTAGGTATTTCCTTGTGGCTAATTTGAAACTTTTGCTATGCTGGAGGGATTTTATTTCCAAGGGGAGTTGGTTCCAGGATGTAGCTGGGTTATAGTTATAGAGAAGGCAGCCTATTTTGGTTTTGGGTTTGTAGATGTCTAATAATTCTTGATTTGAGCTGCGTAGAGTACTAGATTCAGCTGAGATTATAGTTTTGTTGCAGGATAAGATGGTAAATGTACTTTTGAGTGTGGTGATGTTTTTAGGGAGGAAGAGTATGAGCTTAGTTTTTTTTGGATTAAGTATTAGTTTGTTATCACTAAGCCAAGTCTCAGTGGTGTGGAAGGATGCCTGGGTAGCTGAGTGGAGGTAAGTTGGGTTGTCAGCAATGGTTATAACAGTTGAGTCATCAGCATATTGCACAAGAGATGACTGGGGACAAGAGGAGTAGAGCAAGTTGGTGAGAATATTAGAGTAGTGGTTCAAGTATGGACCCTTGGGGGACTCCCATTTGTACAATGAGAGGGAAGGACAGTGCAGAGAGCCATTTAACTAATTGCTGGTGGGTAGAGAGATAGCTGGAGAACCAGGAGATAGTAGGGGGAGATAAATGTAAGTTATTGAGTTTATCTAGAAGGAGTGAGTGAGAAACAGTGTCAACTTTAGAAAGGTCAAGGAATAGGCATGAGGCAAGTTTATTGTTATCACGAACTAGGGAGACTATATTGATGAATGGTATGAGTGCAGTAGTTGTACTATGCTTGGGATGGAAATCATGCTGTGTGGGTGAACATGAACAACAAAACATTACTGCAATGATAAATGTATATCATGTAGGTTCACCCATTACCAACAGTTTTAAAATAGATGCAAGAAAACCAGATATACTATTCCAAGAAAAAAAGTCAAAAGTAACATTGATAAGTGAAATTGCTACACCCAGGGATTACAGTGTCTTGTGTACAGAGAGACACAAACTTATAAAATATGAGTATTTCAGGCAGAAATGAGAGCAATGTGAAAAACAAGATACCCAGACAGTTCCAACAGTACCAGGAGTATAATTAAATATAATTTAAAATCATATTTACATATGTCACCAATGCATGTAACCCCACATGAATCTCAGAAGGATACAATTAGCGGCACATTGTGGTTGCTGAGAAGAGAACTCATGGTTATCATCAAACACTGGAGCAATGCTGATTTCATGAACTTTAATTTTGCCCTGACTTAGAGGAATGCGCTCCATTTCCATTAAGGTATGTAAAAATGTGAACATTTGTAGAAACTCTTCTTCTTCTTTCGGCTGCTCCCGTTAGGGGTCACCACAGCAGATCAACTGTTTCCTTTTCTTCCTGTCCTCTGCATCTTGCTCTGTCACACCAATCACCTACATTTCCTCTCTTACCACATCCATAAACCTTATCTTGGGCCTTCCTCTTTTCCAGTTACCTGGCAGCTTCGTCCTTAGCATCTTTTTCCTAATATACTTTGCATCCCTCCTCAGCACATGTCCAAACCAATGTAATCTTGCCCCTCTGGCTTTGTCTCCAAACCTTCCAACCTTAGCTGACCCTCTAATATACTTATTCCTAATCCTGTCCTTCCTAGTCACACCCAGTGCAAATCTTAACATCTTCAACTCTGCCACGTCAAGCTCTGACTCCTGCCTTTTTGTCAATGCCACTGACTCCAACCCATATAACATAGTTGGTCTCACTACCCTCTTGTAGACCTTCCCTTTCACTCTTACTGGTGCTAGTCTGTCACAAATCACTCCTGACACTCTTCTCCACCCACTCCATCCTGCCTGTACTCTCTTTTTCACCTCTCTTCCACACTCACCATTACTCTGAAGTGGTGATCCCAAGTATTTAAACTCATCCACCTTCACCACCTCTACTCCCTGCATCCTAACGATTCCTCTATCCTCCCTCTCATTCACACATATATATTCTGTCTTAGTCCTGCTGACCTTTATTCTTCTTCTCTTTAGAGCATATCTCCACCTCTCCAGGGTCTCCTCCACCTGTTCCCTACTCTCACTACAGATCACAATGTCATCTGCAAACATCATAGTCTACGGGGACTCCTGTCTGATCTCATCTGTCAACCTATCCATCACCATTACAAATAAGAAAGGGCTCAGAGCTGAACCTTGATGTAATCCCACCTCCACCTTAAACGCATCCGTCACTCCTACGGCAGACCCCACTGCTGTCACACTACCCTCGTACATATCCTGTACCACTCTTACATACTTCTCTGACACTCCCGACTTCAACATACAATACCACAACTCCTCTCTAGGCACTCTGTCATATGCTTTCTATAAATCCACAAAAACACAATGCAACTCCTTCTGACATTCTCTGTACTTCTCCATCAATACTCTCAAAGCAAACATTGCATCTGTAGTGCTCTTTCCTGGCATGAAACCATACTGCTGATCACTAATCATCACCTCCCTTCTTAACCTAGCTTCCACTACTCATTCCCATAACTTCATGCTGTGACTGATCAATTTAATCCCTCTGTAGTTACTACAGCTCTGCACATCACCCTTATTCTTAAAAATCGGTACCAAAACACTTTTTCTCCATTCCTCAGGCATCCTCTCACTTTCCAAGATTTCATTAAACAATCTAGTTAAAAACTCCACTGCCATTTCACCTAAACACCTCCATGCTTCCACAGGTATGTAATCTGGACCAACAGCCTTTCCGTTCTTCATCCTCTTCATAGCTATCCTTAGTTCCTCCTTGCTAATCCACTTCACTTCATGATTCACTATCCGCACATCATTCAACCTTCTCTCCCTCTCATTCTCCTCATTCACTACCCCCTCAAAGTACTCTTTCCATCTGCTCAACACACTCCCCTCGCTTGTGAGTACGTTTCCCTCATTATCCTTTATCACCCTTACCTGCTGCACATCTTTACTAGCTCTGTCCCTCTGTCTAGCCAATCGGTACAGGTCCTTTTCTCCCTCCTTAGTGTTCAACCTTTTATACAACTCGCCGTATGCCTTATCCTTAGCCTTCACCACCTCTCTCTTTCCCATGCTCTCATCTCCTTATACTCTTGTCTACTTTTTTCATCTCTCTGACAATCCCACTTCTTCTTCGCCAACCTCTTTCTCTGTATACTCTCCTGTACTTCTTCATTCCACCACCAGGTCTCCTTGTCCTCCTTCCTCTTTCCAGATGTCACACCAAGCACCTTTCTAGCCATCTCTCTTACTAGCTCTGCTGTAGTTACCCAGTTATTCGGTAACTCTTCACTGCCACCCAGTGCCTGTCTTAACTCTTCCCTGAGCATCACCTCACAATTACCATTTTTCAATTTCCACCATTTGATCCTTGGTGCTGCCCTCACACTCATCCTCCTCTTCTTGATCACCAATATCATCCTACAAACCACCATCCTATGCTGCCTAACTACACTTTCCCCTGCCACCACTTTACAGTCTCCAATTTCCTTCAGACTGGCCCATCTACATAAGATATAATCCACCTGTGTGCATCTTTCTCCACTCTTGTATGTCACCCTATGCTCATCCCTCTTGTTAAAATACATATTCAACACAGCCATGTCCATCCTTTCCACAAAATCCACTACCATCTGACCTTCTGCATTCCTTTGCCTAACACCATACCTACCCATCACTTCCTCGTCCCCTCTGTTCCTTTCACCAACATGCCCATTGAAATCTGCTCCAATCACCAGTCTCTCACCCTTGGGTACAGTCATCACCACTTCATCCAACTCACTCCAAATTTTTTCTTTCTCATCCATCGCACACCCAACTTGTGGAGCATATACACTAACAACATTCATCATTACACCATCAATTTCCAGCTTCATAAACATCACTCTATCTGACACTCTTTTCACCTCCAAAACACTCTTAGCATACTGTTCCTTCAGGATAATGCCTACACCATTTCTCTTCCCATCCACACCATGATAAAACAATTTGAACCTGCCTCCGATACACCTAGCCTTGCTCCCCTTCCATCTGGTCTCTTGCACACACAATATACCAACCTTCCTTCGGTCCATCATATCAGCTAGCTCTCTCCCTATACCAGTCATACTGCCAACATTCAAAGTCCTGACCCTCACTATCACAGTTCTAGCCTTTACCTGCCTTTGGCCATGCCTTCCGCCTCTTCTCCTCCTTCGGCCAACAGTAGCCCAATTTCCACCACCACCCTGTTGGCCAACAGTATGGGTGGCGGTCGTTATTAACCCGGGCCTCGACCTATCCGGTATGTATATGTGTACGTTTGTCTGCATGTATGATTTGGCAAAATTTTACACCAGATGCCCTTCCTGATGCAACCCTCCCCATTTATCCAAGCTTGGGACCGGCACAAAGAAATGCACTGGCTTGTGCATCCCCAGTGGCTGTAGAAACTAAACCTTGTAAAATCAAAATCCAGTAATGAAATCTTTGAAAAATGCTGTAATATATGGGGTGAAGTAAAAGCTTTCAAGCTGTTAGCACACACTTGATGAATAAAGTAGTCCAATGAAAATGCTTAAGTCAGGATTTCTCAGAAAAGTGGAAGAACATGGTCAAGGAGACTTTACAGAAGAAATTTTGCAATCATTCTGTCTTATTCTGGATATATATCTCATTCTACTGCAATGTGGTGATTGCAAGTATATCTGTTCTAATATGTCAAACATCTCTGCATGTCTCCTGAATGAAACAATGATAACTGATCCAAGCAGACTGCCATAAACATACTGCTCTATGTATCACACCATAAAGAATATATGCCATGTAGCACTCAAATCTTCATGTATGGGAACTTCACAAAGTCAAGAGGCATACAAGCAAAATTATACTACTCTCAATTTGTTTTATATTAGTGCCACTACCTACCACTGCATATATCTATTGCTCCTATTTTAATATAATATTCAGTATATCTATTTTATTTCTTTATTAAATGGACTAGCACAAAATAAACTAGATATGTTATCTTTTGTACTGAAGAGCTTTTTCCTGTACCAACTCTGATTTTATTACAAATTCTTCTTCTATATTATTCATGCCCTTCCTTGTAAGCCTGATAGTTATTCTCCAATAAATACTGATAAATTTCTATTAGTTAAGCACAGTCCGTTTATCACAGTTGTGTCTGTCTTTTTCTCTGCACTATATATTCTAATTTTCTTTTCTTTTTCGAAACTACCAACCACTGAGCACATGTGAGATATGCAGTTACACAGCCAAACTGGAGGCAGAGCTCTCTCAACCCAAGACTGGCACAGTCAGTCAGGAGGAAAAGGTAACCACCCACACCACAAATCTAGTCTCACACAGACCTATTGCATCTGCATACCCAATACATAAACACACAAAAACATACTCGGAGGCTCTAAATAAAAATCTGCCTAAACAGCAAAGACCTCCTAAGCAGATATCCAAGCAACAGCCACCCCCCAACAATACCCACAAATCACATATCTCACAAAATCAGTGTGCCTCACAGTCACAGCCCTTAAGGCCAAACAACACACCAAATACACTTGTTATAGGGGACTCTATTGTCCGGCACACTGAAGTCCCGCTCACCAGACTGAACAAGGAGAAGGTCACTGTAAGCTGCCTGTCGGGTGCCAGGATCCGCCACATAACGCAAGCACTCAGGTCACGCCAAAGCAAGTACAAGTATGACTGCGTCATTGTCCATGCTGGTGTGAATGACCTGAGACGTACCTCCCTGGACTACATGAAAAGAGACATAGAGGAGCTCTCTGACCATGTAGCCCAGGCTGGTATGACACTGACCTTGAGTAGCATCTTGCCCTCACCAAGAATGATGCCACAGTATAAAGACAAAATTATCAATTTCAACAATTGGCTAAAGTATTGGTATCATTCAAAGGGGATCCAGTGTCTGTCAGCCTGGGATGACATGCTCGACAAGCCACGTTGCTTCGCTAGGGACAGCTTGCACCTGTCACCCTTTGGCTTTTGTATACTGGCCAAGGCTCTTGCCACCCCTGTAGTGCCTTTTTTAGGCAAGGCTCAAAGGACAAACCCACCTCCATAGACAACCCAAAAATAAAAAAACTAAAGGTAATGCTACTAAATGCCAGAAGTCTAAGCTTCAAGATGCACGCACTCGAGACTCTCCTCAGTATGGAGAAAATCAATGTCTGTGCAGTAACAGAAACCTGGTTCAAGGCTCCTGAGAGCACCCCAGCACTACCAGGTTATAACTCATACCATGCGTTTTGGCCCCAAAACTCAGACCGAAGCACAAAAGGAGGGGGAGTATCTATATTCATCAAGGATACCTACACCTCCAGGTTAGTGGCACTGCACGAAGCATCGGAAACCATCCATGTGCAACTAACAGCGGGCAAAACTGCCTTTCAGTTTGTAGCCTGCTACAGAACACCCTCCCTATTACAGGAACCCCACTTGGCATTCCTGAGAACACTGGAGAATATGAAGGTCCAAACACTATGTTATTGGGTGACTTCAACTACCCAAACATTGACTGGGAAAACTACTCAAGCCCAAACACCCTCGCCCAATGGTTCCTTGAATTTATAAACTCTAACACAATGGAACAACTGGTCACCACTCCCACAAGAGGGAAAAACATATTGGACCTGGTTATCACCAACAAGGGGACTCTATGTTCCACACCAGAGGTAAACCCCTCATTGGTAAGATCAGACCATAAACAAATTTCCCTGGACATCC
Organism: Protopterus annectens; assembly: GCF_019279795.1. Taxonomy (NCBI): domain Eukaryota; kingdom Metazoa; phylum Chordata; order Ceratodontiformes; family Protopteridae; genus Protopterus; species Protopterus annectens. Next base: position 1,785,322,538 of record NC_056731.1, read on the forward strand.
ATATCCCGTCCCCACCCCCAGCCAAGGAAATCACTGTAAAGAATTTCTCAAAAGCCAACTTTGCACTTCTCAAGACTGAGGTGGAATCCTTCAAAGCACCTGGGCCAGAGGATAATACAGCCCAATCCGCAGAATCCTTTACAAATGCATTCTGTGAGCACCTGCAGGAATGCATGTATCGTGCTATCCCAAATAAAACCAACACTCACTCCTCCAAAAACAGGAGGCTGGTCTGGTGGACCTCGGCCATAAATAAGCTATACAACAGAAGGAGGAAGCTACTACATGACAGAGCAAAATCCCAAAAAGGGAAGGCATCTCTGATCAGTATTAGCAAGAAACTTTGATCCCTCATAAAATCATCAAAGGCCAGTTTCGAAAGAAAAATTGCCCTAGACACTAAAGATAATCACAAGGCCTTCTTTAGTTATGTCAGGAACATGGGCGGAAACTCCCAGATATGCTCTGAATTGTTGCATAACGGTACAAAATATACCGAACCTACAGACATAGCCAACATCCTGGCAGACAGATTCAGCGCAAACTTCCCCCCCCTTCCCCCCCAAAGGAGCAAACACCTATCCCAACTGAATGTAACCTCCCTGACATCACAGATGCACAGGTGAAAGCTGCCCTCTCCAAGGCAAAAAACATAGCATCTATGGGACTGGACGGTGTCCCAGGCTGTGTCTTACATGAGCTCCAAGAAGAACTGAACCCTCACATTAAGTCACTGTTCAAACTTAGCCTTACTACAGGATATGTACTCAAAGAATGATGTACAGCTACAGAGGTCCCACTCCACAAAGGTGGTGCCACAACGGACCCCGGAAACTATTGCCCCATAAGCCTGACTAGTCTGGTCTGTAAAGCTATGGAGCGTATTATCATGGAACTCATAAACAAAGACATTGGGAGCCTTCAGACACTGGACCCTACCCAATTTGGCTTTGTTAAGGGCAGATCTTGCCTCTTAAACCTAGTTGATTTCTTTGAAACAGTTACCAAAGCCATAGATGTGGGCAAGGTAGTCCACACAGCCTACCTGGACCTCGCAAAAGCCTTCGACACAATACCCCACTCGGGCATCATAAATAAGCTTACCAGCTTAAATATCAACCCCTATATCACAAGATGGGTTGTAAACTGGCTCAGAGATAGAACCCACATGGTCAGAATCGCAGGTGCCATGTCCGAATCCAAACCAGTTACAAGTGGCATCCCACAGGGCTCAGTTCTGGGACCTCTCTTGTTCGGTATATACTTCTCTGAGGTTCAGGCTAACACGGGGGGATTATGGCTGACAAAGTTTGCAGATGACTACAAACTGGGGGCCATAATCGAATCTCCAGCTGACACAAGCATCCTCCAAAAGGGTCTCACAGAGACGGATGCTTGGTGCCAGAGCCACGGCCTCAAGCTAAATGTTAAAAAGTGCATAGTCATCCCCTTTGGGAAAAACAAGGTGCCCACAAATTACCACATAGGTGATAATCCATTAAGTATGGAAGAAGTAATTAGAGATTTGGGGACCGACGTCAATAGCAATCTCTCCTTTGATAATCACGTTGTCAAAGTGGTTAGAAAGACCTTCTATATAGCCCACCTTATCACGAAAGGGTTCGCATCTAGATCAAGAGAGGTCATTGTGCCCCTCTACTCGTCACTCATCAGGGCCATAACTGAATACAATGCCCCTTTTGGGATGTACCTTACCCGACACCTGCAGCAACTGGAGAGACCCCAAAAGTACCTCACCAAGAGGATCATGGGCTACAAACAGATGTCCTATGCAGCTCGACTAAAGAAACTCCAGCTCTACTCAGGTGCTTACCACCTACTCAGAGGCAATCTATGCCTGACATACAAAGCCATGTCAAACCCAGAATTAATGGACATGCTCCAACTCAAAAAATCCAAGTCCCTTAGAGCTACACGCTCCAGGGACCTAAACCTCAGCACAAAAATAAATAGGACATGCTGGAGGGACAGATTAATTTCCCAGAGGCTCCCCCCACTCTGGAATAGAATCCCAATTCATGTTAGACATAGCCCCTCGCTGACCCTCTTCAAGTGAAATTTGGATGCGTGGATGGGAAATCGCAAATTCACCCCTGGGATCTCTCCTGTGTCCCTGCTAGACAGAGGTACAGTAAACTAATCTTAAAAGGGTACCTTCTGTGACCTACTTTACAGAGGCACAGTAGGCTAATCTAATAGGGAGGCAATAGCCAAATACACTCTGGCTAGGCTTATAAATGCCCTAGGGCAGATAGCCTAGTATCTACCTATGAACCTATGAACCTATGATTTATGGAATGCATTTATATCTCTGAGGTATATCTCCAGATCTTGTACTGCTTTTTGAATTTTTTCCTCTCTTTGTTGCAATATTAATTTTCAAAATCCCATTATCTTAGTGGAAGAAAGGCATTGGATAAATGGATTCCAATGACTGATTCATGTTTTTTTGACTTTGTTAACCATATAACAACATTATATCAACAGATACTACACAGAGATAGCATTCCTCCCTTTTCCCCCATATACATTTATGTTTTGTCATAAGTCCTCTCAGTCTTACTTTGTTTGTTAACTTACTAGCTTTTTGACTTTGTTAACCACGTAAGTGAAGTAGTCTAAATATCATTTTCAGCCATGGACTGGACCAAGAGGCAGTAAGAACATTAAAAAAATACATTTACAAAACTGTTGCACTGAGGATTTTGCAAACCATTATAACACAGAAGTAGCTCAGAAGCTTTGGAGATATGAACAACAAAGCATTATTGACAATGCTGAAGTTTATATCACATCAGATCACCCATTCAGCCAGCTACCAATAAAATATTCAAATTCATTCATTTATCATGCAAAAGGTGATATCATGCAGAAAACCAAATGATTACCAAGAGGACATTTTTACTAAATACTCTATTCATACAAGCTATTAAATAAAAGCAACTATACATCTTTACAAATAACTTTCTTTCGCAAACTAGGTTATGATATAGAGCAAATTCAAAATGCTGTCTTTGCTCAGGTTGTTACTTTTTATTCCACTTTTCAGTTTTCCAGTTACTTTGGACTAACAAGATGCATATTATCACATTTTGACAGATCCAGATTTCAAGGATTTATTAACATTTTCTGTGTCTAGATCATAATCACAATTCTATGCCTTACCCTTTGGGCTATTTTTTGCCCAAAGTCTGCTTACAAAATATCTGGCTACAGTGACAGTCTATTACAGACTTCAAAGTATTCACATTTTCCTTCATTTAGAAGACTTGCTAATTTTACAAAGTCTTTTTCAAAGTGTCAGCATTCTCTCTGTCTTAGGTAAGACATCACCTACACAGACTGCAATGTCAAGAGAAGATTCAAAAATGTTTTCTGACTTCTCCTCACAGGGTGACTCCAGGACACCTCATCTTAAAGAACTTTTATTCCACAGTAGAATAATGATCTATATGTAGATCTACTCTAGAGGTTTTCAACTGAGAAATCTGTGTCAGCATAGAAATTCCTCAGGATTCTAAGTCTCATGTTTTCCATAATTCTCAGTACATATCTTGTAAAACTCCACATGGGAAAGATTTGGCGGTACCTAAAATCATTATGATCTTAGCACCAGCATCCTTTGCCTTTCAAATTCTAGTTTTGTGATATTATGTGGTGGTGTGGAAACAGCAGATCTTTCTAAATTCAGATCTCCCTTTCTTCTTTCCTACTCCAGCACAGTCACTCATTAGATGTCTCAGACTTTGCTTAGGGATCAATGTCTATGGGGATAAAAATACAGGGTCTTTAGAACAAAAAAGACAGAACAAAACACATCATCATAAAAGAGATATTTGCCCTCCAAAACTCTCTCAACTTTCTAAATAATTTGCAGTCCTCAAGAGCTATGCAAGTTTTTAAAGACAATATCACAGTCATGTGGTACATAAACAAACAAGGAGGAATTAGATCTTACCCTCTGTGCAGACTAGCCGTGGTGGCCTGGTATATAGCTTTTCAGCATAAGATCACTCTAAAGGCATTTTGCATTCCATTAGACCAAAACTCTGTGGCAGACAAGCTGATCAGAATCAGGACAGTCACTCCCAAATGGACACTGTATCAGAGGATCTTCCTACATTTGATTCATTTGTGGAGAACACTTCAAGCAGATTCATTTGTCTCCTCTCTGTAAAATCAACTGGCAACATTCTGCTCCAAGATTAACAGTCCAATTTAGAAAGGCGTCATCTTTTGACTTAGATTTACTGCCTTTCTTCATAGGAATCCCCAGTAGTATGCTCATATTCCCCTCAGCAAAAGTTACATCCAATGTCTGGCCAACCTCCAATCAACCCAAGGCTGCCTCATTGCCCTGCACTGTGAAACCCTGCATTGGTGGAACACTAAAGTGCTTTCAGCTATACTAGTTCCCCTCAGCAAAAGTTACATCCTGTGTCTTGGCCAACCTCCAGTCAACCCAAGGCTGTCTCGTTGCCCTGCACTGTGAGACCCTGCATCGGTGGAACACTACAGTGCTTTCAGCTACACTAGTTCCCCTCAGCAAAAGTTACATTCTGTGTCTTGGCCAACCTCAAATCAACCAAAGGCTGTCTTGTTGCCCTGCACTGTGAGACACTGCATCGGTGGAACACTAAAGTGCTTTCAGCTACACTAGTGTATGTTAGAGTTGTATTTAATCTGTCCTCCAAACTGAAGACTGTTTCCTCTTTCACTGTGTGCATTCACACTACTGGTCCCCCCCCCCCCCATTTCTTTTTTCCTATAGTACTCCTAGGTCAATTACTTAAAACTACTTTCTCTTGGAAAAAGTTTACCTATGTACATGCAGCCCATACTTCTTTTGTTTTTCCCTGCAGAAGTGGTGGTCCTTTATATCACTCTGTACTAGATTAGTAGTATAACATTTGTAGTTATTAGGTAAATACTGCACCACACTGACCTGGAATTAACTTAGCTTGGTTTTCCTGTTTTCTTTTTAGCAGCTGGCTTAGTTCAGTTTTTATGACTTTTAACCTTGCATTACTTTGTGTCTATCCCTTCCCCCACCTTGAACCTGCAAACCTCCACTCCCACTCCTGCTTAATTACAGAGGTATCAAAAAGCCTGATGTAGAAAGGCACCATCTTTTGACTTAGCTTTTCTGGCTTGCTTCATAGGAATCCCCAGTAGTGTGCTTGCATGTAAGTAGCCCACAACCCTCTAGGTGGCTCCATACTAGTAGTCCATCCAAGTGCCCCACCTGCCCACTAGATGGCTCCATACTATTAGCTTTAGAGTCTCTAAACCCCTTTACCTCTTCTTCATTGAATCACCCTAACACAGTTCTTAGCCATCTCTTTATTATTGTTCTCTCTCGCACTGTGGTCCCAGTATAACCATACAAATATTTCCTTATATCACACTGCTATAATCCCACTTCTATCTTTTTTAAGCCTCTTACCTTCTTATATATCTCAACACACTTACCTTCAGACTTCAGCACTCCACATATTGAGTGATCTCCTTGATCTTCTTTTTCTTTTGGCTCTACCCTCTCCATTTGCACTGCGGGCTCACTCCACTCCCCTACCCTGCCCCCAATTCCCACCCGCCCCAGGTGTCCTACACTTATTATCACCTTGCCACTCCCCCTCATCTGACACCACTCCCACTCATCAGACTCAATCAGCATTAACCAGTCATTCACAGGACCCAGCCCTATTACTCCAACTCTCTCCAGTCTCTCACTATATGCTAATTATAAACACCCAAATTATATTTTAAACAAGCATTACTCAAATACCCCTACAATGCCTCCACATACTTTTAACAAATCTTCAAACTCTTATCCTATTTACTGCCTAATACCCCCACATATAATTCTCTATCTTCTCACAGCCTATGAATACCAACACCTCCTTGGCACCCACTACCCTAGAACCAAAACCAATACTACTTATCAGCCACATAATTCTAAACAACCACTACCCAACCTCTCATCAAACTCTTCCAGTGCAAAAGGTCAGCATCCCATTCATGCTTCATATATTAATCCTAGAACTAAATACTACCACAAACTCTTAGTAAAACTCCAGAAACTTGCTATTAGATTACTACCTAACCTCATAGTGGATGGTGACATCCACCCTAACCTAGGCCCAACCCCACCTGTTACTACCAGCCCCACAAATAACACCCATACTAGCCTACACAACTCAAATAATGCCCCCAACTCACTCCTAGTGTGCCACCTAAACATTAGAAGTATAAACAGGAAAATTCACTACTTACATGCCCTCCTGGATGTCCATTCCCCTGATATACTATGCCTTACCGAGACCTGTCTCAAGCCTGCTACCATTGATAATGAGATTATACCCACAGGGTACAATATATTAAGACTTGATTGCATCTCTAAGAAAGGAGGGTGGGTAGCCATCTTGTATAAATCCACTCTGGAAGTATCCAAAACTAGTACCCCAAATGCCTTATTTACTAACAATGCAGAAATACTCATCACAAAGGTCCAATTCAACAAACACAAATCTATAAACATTGCATGTATCTATATATCCCCAGGTGACAACCCAAATACCTTGGAGGGTGTCCTCCAATGGCTCTCCACTAACTGCCCCCAGGAAACTATTATTCTCTGGGATGTTAATATCAACTGGAATACTTATTCTTCAGACTTCCCCTCCACCCATATAAATTTGCATGGCTTCTCCCAGATGATATCTTCCCCAACCAGAATCAAAAAGTCTAACAAAAAAGAAAGTATCCTAGACTGGATATTAATAAACAACCTACCCCAGATATATAAAACAGGCACCCTACCTGAGGACTTCAGTGATCACTTCCTGACCTATATAATCAGAAAAAGAAATGACATCCCTCAACAATCTTCCTTTAAAATCATTAGAAGTTATAAGAACTTTATTCAGACTAAATGTCAGAATGAACTTAACACATGTGACTGGTCCAACCTATGGCTACTTCCACTAGACGAAGTGGTCTCATACTTTAACTCTACATTTCTTGCTATCCTGGATAACCATGCTCCCCCACGCACTATCAGAACCAATAACAAAGTAGCACCATGGTTGTCCAATGATACAAGACAAAAAATTATTAGCAGAAACAAAGCATGGACCTCCTGGAGAACCACTAAGTCCCCAACAGACCACCTTATATATAAACAGCTGAGAAATGATACAAAGAAGTATATTATGCTAGGCAAAAAGAATTACTACTGTAATCTGCAAAAAAAGCAGCAAAATCAACCACAAAAATTCTGGTCAGGCATAAACAAACTTCTCCACCCAGGACAATCAACTATCCCTACCCCCTTAACTACCCTCCAGCAACCTCCTAAAATCGTTGTTAACACCTTTAATACTTTCTTTACAGAAACCGTGCAATCCCTAGCCAGCAAGCTATCTCCCTATACCCCAAGTACCACCAACCCCACACCTGATACTAAGATCCCCTTTAAGCTTGATCCAGTACCAACATCTTTCATTAAGTCCCTACTTAAAAAACTGAAACTCACCACCCTTTCAGCAGACCTACTACCTGCAGAATATCTCCAAAAAGTTGCTAATTAAATAGCATACCTCATATCAATTTTAATCAACAGAACTAGCCACAAAGCCTATATCTCCCACATAATCTCCCACATTGTTCCTCTTCATAAAGGGGGAGATTCCACTGAACTTTCAAATTATAGGCCTATAGCCATTATGTCTCCCTTGGCTAAAATAATGGAAAAATGTATCCGCAAGCAATTTCTTGCCTATCTGAATCAAAAAACCCTCCTAGCCCCCTCCCAGCATGAATTTAGATCTTGCCATAGTACAACCTCAGCCCTTCTCTCCTTCTCCCATACAAGAAATCAAAACCGTAATGACAACAAGCTCTCCTCAGCCCTCTTCCTTGACCTATCCAAGGCATTTGATATGGTAAATCACCAGCTACTCTTAAACACATTAAAAGCACTCTCCATAGATAACCTATCAATGGGTCTATATTAGAACACCAAAGTTTTAAAACATCAAATGTTGTAATATCGACCCCAAAACAGCAAATGCTGAAAATAATGAAGCTGCAGAACACCGAATGTTTTCATAGGGAAAGAATTTGGTTGGCCATTTCTGTGGCTTCGCTATTTTCAGCACTGTGGTGGAAAGTTACAGGTCAGGTTCAGGTAAGTGTGCGATTGCATGGAAGTTAGGGTTAGGGCATAAGTTAGGTGAGTTAGGTTTATGGTATAGGTGAGGTGAGTGTGCGATAGTGACAGACTTTAGGGTTAGGGTGGGGTAGGTGAGTTAGGGTTAGGGTGCAGGTCAGGTTAGTGTGTGATAGTGATGGACCTTAGGGTTAGAGTTTGGGTTAAGGTAAGTGGATAGATAGTTGTGTATGTACAGTTTAGTGTAGGGTAGATGTAGGATTTTATGTATATGTGTGTGGATTGCTGTTTTTTTTGGTGTGCTTGTGTTGTGTGTGTGTTTCTCGGAACAGCAAATTTTTTCCCAGGGGAAAAAAAAATCGCTGTTCCAGGTGTTCGAGATTTTAAGCTTTCATTTAAAAGGGGTTGATGAATTAGCGTTCGCTTTTCTAAGATTTTGCTAATTCAATATAGAACCCCTAGCAATTACCTGGTTTCATTCTTACCTCAGTGACAGACAACAAGCTGTACTATGGAAGAATAACCTATTGTCCCTTTTACCAGTCACACTTGGAGTCCCACAGGGATCTATATTAGGCCCCCTCCTATTCTCCATATTCATTAATGACCTGTACAAAGTCATCCCTGATCCAACTTGTATTCAGTATGCAGATGACTCAACCCTAATCTGCTCTGCCACCTCCCCCACAGATTTACAATCCTTGTCCCAAATCACTTTCAACAAAGTAGAGAACTGGCTCACTGGTCACCAACTACTATTAAACCCAAATAAAACCAAAATATTACTCTTCTCCCACACTCACAAGGTCCCTTCACCACCTCTCACCATAATATTTAACAATGGTACCATAATTTCCCCAGAACCTAGTACTAAACTACTGGGAGTAATCATCGACAACAACCTGAAGTTTGATGCTCACATAGATAAAACTATTAAAACAGTTACTAAAAAATTAGGCTCTTTATACAGGATTAAACCATTCCTAACCCCATCTGCTAGAACATTTATTGCCCATACACATCTGCTATCGACCCTTCTTTATGCCTCACTCATTTTCGTAAACCTAAGCAAATCAAACCTCAATAAATTTACTAACTGCTACAATATCATTACCAGATTTGCCACAGGATCAGCTTATAGAACCCATCACTGCCTTAACCTTCAATCGTTAGACAGGCTTGAACTAGCCTAACAACTGCAATATAACCAACTAATAGTTGTTCACAAAATCCTCTACCAACCAGACAGTACACTCATACTAAAAAATATTATTACCCCCCTACAGTAGCCTAATATCCCTTCGCTCTTCCAAAAAATTGCTAGTGCAAACTGTTAAACCAACAATTCCGCTGGTGAATCACTATTCTCCAGCTCTGCCAGTAAAAACTGGAACCTACTTCCTGTTGAACTCACCACTGACCCCTCCTTATCCCAATTCAAAAAATCCCTTAGGAAATACCTAAAAATGCAGTGGCTTTGTCCCTGTACAAACCATGACTAACCCCCACTCAAACATAATTCATAAATGAGAACCTCATTAGAAGAATAAAACTCTGACTCTCTAACTGTTTAAAATTCTGTGTATTACCCATGTACTGGAAAGATTTAAAGTTAACACTACGCCATGTATGATAACCACCTTAATATATGTGTTTTCCTTTTTCAGATATTTCGTTCTCAGCTACTTGCTTCCAACCTTTGCTGTGTGTATGTGAGAAAAACATGTACCTGTGTGTACATATCGTTAAGCAAATCTCAGTTTTGTGATAACTCACTGTAATAATTTCACTGTATTTACACTTGTTTTTGTACATTTGAATCTTTTCTCCCCAGGACTCTGCTGAAAATGGACCTGTATCCAGTCAGTCTTTCCCGGTTAACAAATGTAAAATAAATAAATAAATAAGACACACATCCAGACTCATTTATTTATATGCATTTACAAATACCCTGGTTGCTGAGTAGTACAAGTTGGGTTTACTTAAGACTGAGGGTCTGTGAATCAGGACCCATTATAGATTACACAAAGACACTTTTGCAGCCCTGTTAAGCATACAAACTGTTCATGAATCCCGGCCTTTTTGTCTTTTCAAAGCTATTCTAACATTTCATTTTTGAGTTACTGCTGCAGCCTCTGCTAATAATACTGAAACAGCTATTCCTTCTTCACTTAATATCTATAAGTATTGCTTTCAAGCAAAGACTGTCACCAAACATAAGCATAACTAACTTTAAACAATACACCATTTTTGCTCAGGTGCAGGTGTATCTTAACATTATTGACAATGGCTGATTGACAGCCATGTAAATTCAGCTCATTACTTATGAAAAATTCATAGAATCTGCGGTGGTGGTGCTGTGGTAGCATTGTCGCCTCACACTAAGATGCTATCCGGTTTGATTCTCAGGTAGAGCGTCTTCTGTGTGGAGACATGCGTAAATGGGTGTCCCTTTGTTGAAGGTTGTCCATCAGGGCAGGCAACTCGGCACGGAAATATCAGCTGCCAATCATTAGCGGACCGAAGTTCCGCTGTGGCGTTCCCTAACCGGGAAAAGCTGAAAGACACAACAACAACAACAACTTATAAAGAATTCATGCAGTGTCATATCATTGTAACACCAAAGCCATGGAGACTGTAAGAAGATTAAAATGTTTCTTATCATTTATGTAGATTATTGAATATAATACCCACCTTCAGCAATATGGCCATTGTCTCCCCCCTCGCCATAGTCTAATAGTAGAAAAAAAAGGTCATAGAAGTTTTTACTTCAACCACAAATGAGTCAACAAATATATCAGCAGTGAAAGACAGTTTCTCATTTACACCACTGTTAAACTCATAACATTTGTATGTGCAGCTGAATGACCTTTTTATTACCTTAACAAAAATTGTATGCAGTAGGAAAACATTCTGAAAATCCATGAGGCTGTGCTCATATGCTGTCATGTCTGTGGCCAAGAATTAAGGTAGGTCGTCTGTGAGAAAAGAGTGTGGAGGGTTTGCTAATGGACATCCTTTGTGATGTTTAAAAGAAGTTAAACTCAAAACTGTAGCTCACCTTATTTTGCTAGTGGGATATTGTCATAACAGTAAGAATCCTAGCAGTGAGGAACAAGATCACCATCTGATTGAGATCAGATCATATAGTACAGTCAGAAATGTATCAGAGTTAGTGCTAGTTTGAGCATAGCTCTCAGATATTCCTGATTTTACATGATCCACCTCTTTTCATTTTTATGGTGTACGATTCTGAACTTTGTTTTTTATTGTATTGTTCTTATATAGGTCCCTGCTCTGTTGATATTTGCACTATAATGTGTACTACTGTATGATCTTTTTTATTTTATGGTATACTTTCTTAATAACTTGGGTCATGGATAAAAGGGCACTAGTATATCTACATGGTTATGTAATATTAAATAAAAAATATGAAAAGAGCATACATTCCATAATTTTTTTTCTGAAGTTGCTTTCCACTTAAAGGCCTTGATTATCATATAGGTGTAACTTATGTTGAAGTTACAAATATTTATTTATTTTTTTACTTTTTATCTTTTGTTCACTGGGTAAATCCTACTAGACTAGTAGCGTCTTTTCAAGGGAAACATGAGGTATTTTTATACTACAAGGGGAAATTTGGCCAGGGCATCTTTTACATACCCCTGAGCTACCATCAACTCAAGCAGATACAAACTCAGTTTAATATCTCATTTGAATGATGGTACACTCAGGAGTTTAGCACACCCTGTTCTTGCACTGCAGTGTGAGCAATCAATCTACCTGGTGTGGGAATAGAACTCACAGCCTTCTGCACCACAGGCGAGTATCATATTCTGTCATGGAATGGCATTTTACATAAAACTTGGTACCTGATAGTGTAACTGATATAAAATGGTGTTGATTGTTCTGTGGTTAATGCAATTGTTTAGCAGTTGGCTTCACTATCATGCTACACTGTAGCTGTATGCCTTATCCTAATACTCATTTACATTAAGTTAGTATTGGAAATCTAATGTTTGTAGTTAATTTACAATTGGAATAACAGGCAGAGTTGGCTTTGGAGTACAAAATGAAGTGAAACATAATCATCAGAACACAGGAATAATAGAAGGCAAATGATCACTAAGACAATAAGATGCTGGCTATATATCTCTTTAAGTAGACAAAAGTTATTAGCGCCTTTGCCAAGCACTTCGTAATTAATAAACTAGTATACCTTTGTAAAGATAATTCAATGGCCATATCAAAAACTCTCTTCAAACAATCCAGAGGATGGCTTTGCATGTGGCTATTACCAAAGACTCTGACTGACTATAAACTTACATACATACATACATACATAACATACATACTAATATTTTAGACATAAGCAATAATGCTCTTGCAGCCTGCAATATACCAAAGAAGTCATCTCCATAACAAGTGCCCAAGCTGTTCTTAAATATTTAAACTAGTACTTGCTTTAATTTAATTTGGTATTATATTCCAGCATCATCTACTATCTCAGAGAACTGATTAGAATATTTCTCATCCTTAAATTATCTCTTACACATGCTTATCTACTACTGTTTGGTAACCCCAAGAATTCCTGTAGGAAGTTGTCTTCAAATGACCAATATACCTGAGTGAACTCTATTCTTTAGTATTTATATGAAGCACTCTACAAGTTCAGATATTACTTATACTTCCACATCTATGGATGCTCTTCTCATATTATCGCTGTACTTTTTTCAATTTACTCAAGATAGTTTACTTATAGGATTTCCACAATACTATTCTATGGTCTAGTTTGGGTCTAATCTAGCTTACAAAAACTAACTTTATTTCTGAGGTTCTGCACTTTATAAAACTTTTTTTATACAGCTTATAGTTTTATAATTGTTATTATACAATGACTGGCCATAAATATTCCAAAATGTGCACACTGATTGGCCAGCCCAACCAGAGTGCCCATTGAAAATCTTTGAATATACCAACAGAAAAAGGTCCGGTCACCCGGACTTCATTCTGTTCGTATATTCCATAACTTTTATTTTTTGTTTTACAAACCATAAAAAAAAAAATCTATAATCCGGACTCCAGACATACCAGAGAGTCAGCATGGAGGAAATACAAAGAAAATCAGGTACGTTATTTAAAACTAAAGACACGTACCTGATTTTCTTTGCATTTCCTCCATTCTGTCTCTCTCTCTCTCCTACCCCTAATGTAGCCAAAACTTTTTTTTTAATTAAAAAATAAATACATGAATAAATAAATAAATAAATAAAAAACGGAGCAACGGAGACTTTCTTTTCTTCATTGCTTCCTATTCAAAGCATTGATGTACTGGGTATGCATGGGAATGCAAGTCTCTTACACATGCTCAGTACATCAAAACAAGGCAGCAGGATACCACCAGTTGTGGAAGAACAGTATGGTGCCATTATACAAAGACATTATTTAAGAAAAGTAAGTATTTTTCTTAAATAATGTCATTGTATAATAGCAATAACTAATTCCGTGGTTGTGTTATATTGAAATTTACCCATGGTTAGCTTTATTTAATCACTTGGACTTCACCCTCATGATTAAACCACACCAGCTATGGGTAAATCTTCAATATATATTCTATTATTGCTTAATTAAGCAATTGGTTGGTATGATAAAAAAAAAACACTCAAAAGCTAGATCTATCAATACACTTAAGTCCTTAAATGAATCCACTTATTCAGTCTGTGTGCTGTATTAAGTATTCACCCTTCCAATGTCTCATATATTTAGTTTTTAATATATTTTTCAATATATTACTCTCCTCCTGTGTCCATGTGATCAATTTAGTCAAGTTTTTTGGCAGACATGCCCTATCCATAACAGATGCAATCAGTTTTCCCATTTTCAAGTCATCTACATAAAGGCTGTAGAACACCTTGAGGAAAAATATATTTCAGAAAGATACAATCTAAACATGTGTGGGCCCAAGACCAATCTCTGTGGGGCACCTTGACTGCAGCATCAAATTTCACCTTTACAATTACTATATAATAAGTGCTCTACACTACATGCAGATATCCTTATCAAGATAACATTAGCTTTCATTTTTGTATCAGTGTTCTATGTATTTTCCTATCAAAAGCAGATGATAGGGTTGCATAAGTTGTATCACATCACATTTTTTTTCATTTATAGCTGTTACTATATTATTATAGAACATCATGGTATATATAGTTATAGGTCTATTTTCAACATATGCATGCTGACATATGGTTTTAGGTCCCAAAGTTTTAAATTTTGACAACAGTTCATCCAGAATAACGTTCTCCATTATTTTCCACAACAAGAAAGTAGACTTACAGGTCTACATGACTATGGGTTTATTCTAGCCCCCTTTCCTTTAAATATGGGTTTAACAAGTACATGTTTCCAAGCTTGAGGTAACTCTCCATTCTTACAAAGCATAGTGAAAAATGATCATAATGGTATTATAAGTTCATATTGAAGCATTCTCTGGTCATTATTACTAATTCTGCCTCCTCCTTGTGCTTTGATTTGGTCCAGATTGCACACCAATTTTTATAGCATAGATTACTTTAATTTTAGTATTTGAAGTTATCTAGATGTTATTAGAACACATTGCAGGCCCTTCTTTGTAGAGAGAAACTGTTTTACATAAGATTTGGTAAATATGTGCACAATCTGTTGTGTTTGAGATTACGTTTTAGAATCTATACCAAGTTTATTGATTTGTATATTTTTACTCCTACCACATCTTATACATCTATGACACTGTTTCCTGTTATCATCAGTATACTTATATACACTTTTTCAAAGCTTTCCTGATTTTGTTACATACCATATTTAATTTACCTGTCAAGTTCATTTCAGTTTTCAAAGCTATAGTTCAACTCCATTTCCATTTCTTATATATTAGTTATCTCTCATTTTAGTCATCTTGATCTTATGGGAATAAAGCATCCTGACATTGTTCGCCTAGATCCTAATGTTAAACTATTTTTACTTCTTGTAAACAACTTCACTTTCAAAACATACTCTATTCCTTGTGCAGTCTGTCAACATAATATATCAATCCACTTAGTTTTCCATGTTTCACTTCCATATAGCCTGTTTTTAATATTCTTTGCATTGGTTTAGATTTCAGTCTGGCAGAATTATCTGTTAGTATTTTAACTTATATAAAACCATGTTCACTACATATTAAAAGGGGCAAAATAGTATGAAGTAGCCATCATCTCCTTAGGAACACAAGAAATTTCTGGTATGTTTTATTCTATGGTAGCATTCTTAACAATGTGCAGCAATTACTGCTCTTCCATGTAAACAATTATCTTAATAATGCTATAGAATCAATATTATTCCACTCTGTGTTGATAAATTCCTTCCTATGTTTCAAAGAAAAAATAAAGTATGAATTTCTGTAAGTCATTGACACTTGATTTTAATAGTTTATATCTTTATACCCCATCATAACACCTCCATTATCATTAGAACATTTGCTACAGAAAATATATATATACTCTGACAGACGTAGTTTAGAATGATTGTTCTTTAACTATGTTTCACAAATGATAATATCAATGTTATGTGAGCACAGCAAATTTTACATTAAAAACTCTATTACTAATGCTCTTTGCATTAAAAAACAGCACTATTAAAATTATGATCTGACAAAAATCCTGTTTAGTGTTAGTCAAATTATGTAATATATTTGCTGCAAACATTATTTCCCTTGTCTTGACTAGTAGACTCTATCCTGTCTAAATACACGTGTCCAAAATTATGTTTGGGACATTCATGCTTTTTAAAATGAGACATTTTATATGTAGGTATTTATCCAAAAAATATTCTAATTCACACTAACCTGCCTCTCCTTTTTTATGGGATTTATAACACGTGTACACTCTATATTATATAAGAGGGATGGAGGTTTTCTACTAACAGTGTGAGTTAGAGATGGAAGAGTTCTATACAACAACCTAAACAAGCCTGAAGTTAACTGTGGCTGAGACCATAAGCTTCTTTTTGCAAAGTTTAGAATTACATTATAGAAAACAAGAAAGCATCTAGATCAGTGAGATATAAGCATGACAATATTTAAACTCAATGATGCAGACATAGCATTATAAACTAAATCCAAAACAATAATGCCTTGGGACAGCCTTGTCAGGACCAAATACCTCATTGCTGCAAAAGTTAAGTGCTTTCACTGTTTTCAGAAGAGTTCATTAGAATTAAAAATGGCAACCAGATCTACTGCTTACATCCTCCAAACAGTTAAAGTCACATGAAAGACCATCCAATAAAAACATTAAAAACTTACAACCTTTCTTCTGAAATATTTAAAATATTTTTAAATAGCCATACCTTGTACAGTAAATACAAGAAAAGTAGAATAAAGTCATCAAAAATAATCATGCTAAAAGTTATTTAAGTCTTGTTCATTAAAATTATTTATAGCCTCATGGCTTTGAGCTGTACAATGCAATTGATGGAGATGTATTTATTTAAATTAGCTACTTACTATCCATTTGACAGGAGCTTCAAATGTTGCTGCCAATAGTTTACATTTCTTCTCAATTTTCACCTCTCTCAAAGAAAGGACCTCTCTACAAAATTAAAAATTAAAAAGAAAAAAATGCAAATGTCTTCAAATGGGAGCATAGCCTAGAGTGCTTGAATAAGTCATAAATATCATCACCTTTTATGACTGCATATGGGCTTATAAATCCTAGATCTAAATGTACATTTGGTTTTACCAAAGTAAATAGCCAAACAGATTAAGCAGTTCATGTTTGGCACTGAAGTGTCAACCTATCAAGATGGGCCAACTGAACACTTTTGCCAATCCAACTTCAAGGAATCAGTCTTCACCAACATATCAGAAGGAAACAAGGGACACGCGCAAAGGGAAACAGTGGAATTAATCACTATTTTCCCAGGTATGAATCTTGGCATTAGTGGTTTTAAAATTTACAGCCATCTAGGAATTGATAATATTATTGTTAAACTGTTTTGTGAAGGTTTTACCTTTGTCCTTTTGAGGGACATTGATTTTTGTGGATTTTTTGCTTGAGCTCAAGTTACACATTGGAAAACGTAATTTGGGCATGCACTCATCAAATAGCGAAAATAATTATCCAAGTGATTTGTTAAAAAAGATCAAGAACTTTTAACCCCTCCCTTCTACTACCCCCTCATTTTATTGTATGACAATTTATGTGAGCAAGTTATTTGCAACCTGAATCACAAATGTAAGGAGCTTTTTTTTAATTTATCAGGGGATGAAAGAAGAACATTACATTCTTTGTCCTTCAATAAATCAGTGAGGATTATGAAACCAGATAAAGGGGTTAGAGTGATAATGATGATCAGTCATGACTACTCAGGAAAATGTTGATTATTTAAATGATGGAGCTTATTACTAGAAAGTATCTAAGAGTTTAATTAATTTTACATAAAGTAAAATTGATTTGTGGTCGAATACCCTGAACTTAGGATTCTAATATTTGAAATGAGTGTTGATTTAATTAATTTCTCTAAAGGACAGCAGCTCAGCATCCCCTCCATTTTCAGAATTCCCAAGGTACATAAATATCAATTTGGCCCACTTTTAAGATGAATTATGGAATCATTGGTTTGAAAACTGAACAACTGGCAATATTGGTGGATAGAAAATTGAAACACATTTTTCGGACAAAACACATATATTAAATAATTCTTGGGATTTTTTCTGTATAAGCTTGCTAGTTCTGAGTTAATGACCCCTGTTTTATTGTGGCAATTGATGTGAAGGACTTATTTTGATGATCCCTCATGATATAAGAAAGGAATGGTTTCGCCAAGCTCTTATATCTGATAAGACTTTGACTCATGAGAACATTGTAGTATTAGAAGAGTGTCTGGACATGGTTATGAAGAACTATCTGGTATATTTTGAATGTGATTTCTTTCAACAAATTAAAGAGGTAGCCATGAGCCTTTCTTCTGTACCTGTATCTACTAATATAATCATGTGAGTGTGGGAAAAGCACTATATATTTCACAGTCAAATTTGATTTTTAATTAGTGTATATTTAAAATTTCTGGATGAGATCTTTTTGAATTGGTCTTGGTCTTTGAAATTGTTTAAATTTTTTTTCACTATATTGAAAATATTTTTTTTCCTCTTTACATGTGAAATGTTTTCAGAAAATTAGTTATCTGGATATGTTTATTATTAAAAATTTGTGGATGGGCAAATGAGCATCCAGTATTTTTTGGACACACACATTCTCAAACAGTTAGTTACATTTTTCAAGTTGCCACTCTTTGTGGTAAAAGAAAAAAAAACTTAGTCAAGGGCCAAATGGTTAGTCTCTCAAGGGTGGTTTCTGAAAATTATACTGTTGTCCCAGGAACTTGCAATGTTGAGGCATTTATTTCTCAAAAGGGGTTACTATCTTGAATTGTTAGCCCCTTGGATAAATAAGTAATGTTGGGGTAGACACACAAAGTTAAAACCTATTTTATGTGACCCACCATACATAAAATCTTGTAGGCAGAAAAAAAAATAACAAAACAGGCCCAAATTCTCTAAGGCTATGAGCTTGAGCTTTAACCACAGTGTAAAATAAATTAAATACATTTTTCAAAGAAACTGGACTGTTATGCCTGGACCAGATGGTTTTACTGAAAATGGAGTAAGCCCTGACTCTTGTTTACAAAAGGAATCAAAATCTAAAGGGGCTTATGTAGTGGTATCCCTTGTGACTCAGATAGTGTTCATTCCTAAACAAAGGGAATGTTCAAATACAGGTCCGGCTCACAATGTAGGTTCGTTCTTGAACACTGTTAACACAACTATTACCTCATGCCCTGAGATTATTCACTGGAACTGGAGATATAATTACTGAACATACGGTATAGTATATCTAGCAAACTGTTCAATCTGTTTGACTTTTTATAGTGTAAAACAGAACATGCGTTAAGATCTATGTATGATTTAAGAGCACACATATGCAGTCAGGAAAGGTGATGATACTAATGCCTTGAATAGGCACTGTAGAGTATGCCTCAATTTTAAGAAATGTGTATTTTTTGAGAGAGAGAGTTCCTATCTTTGAAAGAGTTGGATGTTGTGAAGAAATGTTAAACTATAGGCAGCTACATTTGCAGCTCCTGTTAAATAAAGGACTAAGACCTGGTTTAAACAACCACGTCTTCATCAATAGCTCAGCATAGCTAAAAACCATGAGGCAATAATAATTTTAATGAACAAGATTACAGAACTTTGATCAGGATTTCTATTGTTGTATTTACTGTATTATGTATTATATTTATTGTACAGGCTATTATTATGGCATGTCACTGAGCACACCTTAAATGACACTGAAATAGTTCCACTGGAATCAGTGCTCTACCCCAGTTAACAAATTTAAAATAAAAATAAAGACATAAACAAGTAAATAAATAAATAACTACAGTATTGCTACTTATTCCATCAATGTCAACTATGAATACCCAGCTTTTGCAACCCATGGATTCTTGCAAGCACAAGGCATTGCATTTGTGATTTAAGAATTATGCTATTACAAAAATACAAGGATGTAGGAAAAATAATACATTAATATGGCTTAGATAATGGGCAAAACAGACAATATTACTCTATTGGAGAACAAATGTTCACAGATAGGGTGCTAATGTACAGGTGAAGCCTTGTAAAAAACATATACTACACTTCATTGCAGCATATTAAGTACCATTTAGCTTAGACAGGAAAAAAAAAACTAATAGGATGCCATATTTTACTTTTGCTAAACATGGCTTTGCTGTTTAATGAGAGTAAAGTTAAAAAAAATAAAATATAAATGTAATGTGTATGTGCATGAGTGTGTGTGTGTGTGTGTGTGTGTGTGTGTGTGTGTGTGTGTGTGTGTGTGTGTGTGTGTGTGTGTGTGCATGTGTGAGCATGTGCAAGTAGATGTGTGGCGTGTGTTGTGTGTGCATGTGTGTATATGTATGCATATGTACATGTATGAGAGAGAGAGGATGAATGAGTGAGAGAGAGAAAGAGAGAGAGAGAGATAGACCACATACATCAACTTCTTTCAACTGCACCAGACTACCTGCCAACATGCATTATCTGAACAATCAAAAGTATGAAACTCTGCTGTCTGCCACTATTGAATAGCTCTAATCCTTAGTGATTTATCAGCAAATAAAACATTCTATAAGGGACAGAACAAAACTATAGAGCAAAGTCTTGGATGTTTTGCAAAGTCAGGTAAAAATGTATGGGGGATTTGGCAGTGCTTTGCATTGTATGACTTTTTCATTCATTTGATCACAAGACAAGATGTTATCTGTAACTTCTGGGACAGTGAGTGTGTGTGTGTTTGTGTGTGTGTGTGTGTGTGTGTGTGTGTGTGTGTGTGTGTGTGTGTGTGTGTGTGTGTCAGGCCTCACAGCACTCCTAAGCATGCATAATTCCCTGATAATACCCATCTTGCTGGACAATATTGCTTGCATGACAGTATATTATTTTACATAACGCAAGGACTCAACAATAGAACTAGTGTATGTTTACTATCAGTTCTAGTACAATGATGCCATTCAAAGAGACTGCTGCAGCCTAAATTATCTTTTGAGTAGCTCAGTTTTCAGTCCATTAGTTAGTTTAGAATAACCTCATCATCAGAAAGCAATGACTGTGGCTTCATGATGTATTACACAAAAGAACGTATGGACTGAAAAGCAAATAACTCAATTTAACTGCCTAGTGATTAAGTTGTTAAGAATCATTAGCTGAAAAATGTAAGAAATTGTAGCTTGAACAAATAACATTTGCAATCAGAACAAATAGTTTTGCTACTAAGCGGATGACACAGAATATATACAATTATTTTAATTGTATTAAGATCATCAAAATTAAGAATGAAGACAAAACAGAATATAGAAAAATGAAAATGTAAAAAAATATATATAAATAAATAAGAATAAAATACTTCAGCACTTGGAAGTCCAGCTTTTCATGGAAGTGTCTGTGAAGACCAATTTTGGAAGCTGAAATGGGAAACAAGTTGGGAGGTGGATCAATAATGGAGGAAGACACCAAAGATATAACCATTGTTGGCCAGCTAAAAATGTCCATCTCAGTAGATGAGGATTCTCAACATCCAATCAAAACCAATTATGTGCTATCTTCTTGGTGATATAGCCTGGCACACTGGTCAGCGTTTAGATGCAATAGAAGTGCAGAGTAATGAAGCAGGTAATGGTTCTGACATCAATTAATTTGGAAAGGCTCAGAAAGCAGACCAGTTAAAGAAGAGAAATTACAGCAAAAGTTTCCACTTGGATGGGGGGTGGTCTCTTTCACAGCACGGCTTCTGTCTCTGTAAATATGTTCAGTCATAGTTGCTAGCTGTGCAATAAAGAGTAAGTGGTAGTCTAAATGGTAAGTCACTTCAGAGGTATATTTAACAATCTAATGCAAATGCACCATTGGGAGGCAATATATTTTTACCACATTGAAAACCTACGATGGAAGCTCTAACACCTCATAACTTCACTGACAAGTAATAGAGGTAATAATTTCTGTAGGTACCTAAGGACATATCAGACTTATAATGAACATATAAGTGACATGATCATAAGACCAAAAATTGACAGACCATAACACAGTGAATTAGGGATAGTAAGTTGCATTTTTAAACCCAGATTGTAATTAGCATATTAATATTACTGACACTTACACAAGGCCATGTATTTTTCAGCTTTATAAGAATAATCTGCCTGGACAAAATGAGAGCTGTTGAATATGCTTGCATCTCTGGAAACTGGAGCAAAGAAATATGACCCCTATTCTTAGATTCACTGTTCCTGTACTTAACCCACCAGCCAGCTGTGGCAAAATAAGGAAAGAAAAAGCTCAGATATGTTCTTGGTCTTTATTAAATAATCCTTATCAGCGTATAAAACATCAGTCAACAAAGAAACTCCTCACTTCATGCTAGCTCCTATTAAGAATTTTCATATCACAGAAAACACAAACATCGAAAGCTTATTTTCTCAATGATCCTTTTTTGTTTTAGTTATCTGTTTATTTCCATTTGTTAACCAGGATAATCTGAATGAACAAAATTGCCCTGTTTATCAGAGTCCCAGGAGAGAAAATCTCATAACAGAATATGCAATAAAATAAGCACATACAATATACAATGATGACTACAATAGTGACCACCTTGAAGAAACTAGTAGTAGTATACTCCTCTCTACATGCAGTAACATCTATAATTAATAGGTCATTATATATAGCATCATTTTCTGTGTTCTGTGTTTACACATATGTACACGTATGTATATGTGTATATATGCACACAGACACACACACACACACTCACACTCACATGCGTGCACACACACACACACACACACACACACACACACACACACACACACACACACACACACACACACACGCGTGCGTGCACACACACACACACACACACACGTAGGCATGTGTGTGCGTGTGTGTGTGTGTGTGTGTGTGTGTGTGTGTGTGTGTGTGTGTGTGTGTGTGTGTATGTGTGCTCTCTACATACAGCTCTACAAGACATAAGACATACATGAATAATGATTGATCATTCAACTGTATGGGTCCATTGTAAATCATGCAGCTACATCCATAAAATATAAACTCATAATAAATCAGAATTGAAAGTATTACAAATGGAAGAATTTAAGCAGCAGTAATCAAACAAGATCCGCAGTTTATATACTGCAACATCACTGAGAGCAGCAAGCATACTTTTTTGTGTTCTTTTACATTTTGCATTAAAATGCTGTTGAGGGCAACATGCCAGCATAGGCATACTACACTGGGCTGTTAACTATAATATATACATACCAGCACAGAGTTATTACACAGGGCTGTTACCTACAATGTTACCATACATGAATAGAGATAGTACACAGTGATGTCAAGTATATTATGCACATCAGTGTATAGGGATGTTAGCCAGCGCTGAGACCTTTAATGTAGAGCACGGAATATGAAATGGAATATATATGCTTAATGAAGCAGAATGACAATAAAATGGGAGAAAAGAAAGAAATACTGATTATAAAAAGATCATCCCTTCCCCTTTTAAAAAACACAATCTAATCTGCATAAGATTGTTCTTGCCCTGTCCTTTAAAGCATTATAACATCTTTATTAAGAATCAAGGAGAATAGCTGCCCACCCAGCCTTGTGGACACACTATTGGTGTAGCAGTATGTATTTATGTTAGAAAAATGAAACATGGTTGCTGCACTTACTCTGCATGTTCATTGGCTAAAATGATCACATGTATAGACTAGATGCAAAGCTAATAATAATAAAGTACTGTACAACTGAAATCCATACATAGGTAGAAAGATGTACAGTGACTAAACTATACTGGACACTCTAAGAAATTAATGGAGATATGAAACGAGTTATGTTCTAGCACACAATGGCATTATTTAAAATAAAAAGTAAGCCATTTCCGGTTTAAAAAATGCAGTTGTATAATAGCAGTGTACTGTGACTGGATATTGGTAACATTTGGTTATCGATAACTAGCTTTGTTTCTTCACACGAGCTTCAACTTATGACCAAATCACTCAAGCTTTGAGTAAATACAGCATGACCCACAGCCAATCATAGTGCATATCTCAGTTATAATATAATATATATAATAATATAATATAATATGATAACATATAATTTAATGTACAATTACACAAAATATAATACAATACTGTTGTATAACTTAATAATTTTTTGTACACGAGCTATGCATAAGGTTGGGATTTTTTTATGATTTAAACATCTGTAAACTTGAAGTATACTGATTATAATAATCTGAACTTAAAAATTTACACTGCTGTTTTACACTAAGGTCTCTTAACAGGAACAGAGCAGTTATCCTTCAGAGGTTCAAATTAAACTGCTTTAAATCTGTCCACATTTAGTTTTAAAGTTACTCTTTGCCATTAACCCCACACTCGGAATTAATCATGCTTTGTAGGCTGCATTAACTTCCTTTTATAAAAGAAAAAAAATAGGTTCATAGGTACATACTAAGCTAGCTGCCCTTGGGGCCATTTTAAGCCTAGCCAATTTCCCTTTTTGTACTTGAAGTAACCAATCCCATTTGGTTATAAATTAGCCTTACCCATCCCATGGCTGATAATTATATATTACCTCTAATGAGAACAGCTGAGATAGTGCCTTTGATAATTTGAGGGGACCCATACATTCTGATAAAGCACTTAAGAGCTGCCTTTATCTATTAGTAGTACAAGGAGTAGTCTTGGTATGCATTTTTTGTTTCCCATCAACAGATCTAAATTATACTTAAATATGGAAAGGGATAAACTTTGTCTTATGTTTATGGGGAGTCTGTACCCTAAGTTGTAATCAAGATTAGCTAATAATTGCACCTTAGACCAATAGCACAATCTCTGAATTTTTAACCTCACTGTGTTCCTTTAAATTGTAACAGAAAAACTGTCAATACCATTCATAGAAATAATGTACTCTGTATCGTTTGATTTTGCACCTGAGTTCTGTATCTCCTAGAATACATGGGCCCATATTCTCCATAATCTGTTGCCATTGCTGGAGTTGGACATGGATATGCAGCAGAAGACCACTCAGTGGTCTGTAAAGGTTTCAGGAATAATATCTATACAGTTAACCTGTTGCATTAGGCCTTGGTTGAGAAGCCAGTAATCAATGCAGATTGAAACTTCCAGAGGGTAAACAAGTAGATTTGTCCTCAGAGTAAATGAAAGGCTCACAAACATTTTTTTAAGGCCATATCTAATGTAAACACATTGATTGTGCTTTGGGCCTGGACAAGTTTATTTTGGAAAGGTTCTGTCCTATTTTTGATGTCGTCTTTAGTCATATTGAAGTCACCAGCTATCAATAATTATGAATCTCAGTATTTTAAAGAGGAGATGAGTGTCTTTACTAGGGCTCTGTGAATTACCCAATAAGAGGGACATTAGCTGTATTATAGTATTGTGCAAATTTAGATTTGACAGCTTCTATCCCAGATAAGATTATGCATACATATATATGAAGTCATAATTTTCACAGGAACAGGAAAAAATACTAGACAAGTGATCACGAGGAACATAAAAGTAGACAAACTTAAACATTTTGCTTTCTCAAGCACTTAATAATGCTTACCTCTCAAACTGAACAGAGCTGTAAATGACAATCCTGGTGTAAATTTATATGTCCTACCAATCATTGAAATTCCTTTTCATTTCTGCTGCTTAATGCAGCTGTGAAATGCATTACACATCCATCAGCATTATCCGCACCAAAAGTTTTCCCTGAAGTTGCCATTGTAATTCTGTGGTGCTAGTTGTTATGAAGCTGAATTCTACATTTCACTAGCAGTTATTTCACTTAGATGGTACCACTGAAATTTTCATTAGTTTTCATATTGTCCAGAAAAGAGCTCTTTTGGAACAATTTATTACTTAACCATGCCCATAAGCCAAATCAAAAACAAAATGCAAAGGAGAGTTTATTTTCCAAAAAAATCTACAATAGTTCTGTTATGTCATGAAAGGAAATCACACATTTTGAGTTTTTTGAGTGAATGGTTCCCAGCACTTTATCTATATTAAAACACCACCAAACCTCCTCCAGCAACTTTTGTTTGGCTGGTTTTGGGGCAGAGGCCTTACTTTAACAAATCAGGGAAGACACTCTGAATCAGGGATATTTCATAAAAATTATTTGTTTGACAAGAAATGTAGTGGAACTGGAATAGAGGTTAGCATATATTCCCTAAACAGTCTGCCTTTTCTTGTCTGATGGCCTCATATTTTGAGACAAATTTAAGGATCTCATTTAAAACAAGAGCCACGTATAATGTAGCTTGCCCCAGTTCTCTAACAAGTAGTTGTGGAATAATGCCCATATTACAGCTTTCCCTTTATTACACTTACCCTTCCCGCACTTGAGCTCTGCTTATAAAACACATATTTTCAAATGTTTACTTGTATTTCAAAGCTACTTACCATTTCAGTCCATCTCTTTCAAACACATCATGGGTCATATCCTCTGTTATTACCTGCTAAAATCTAATAAAAAGTCATTAACAAAAACCTTTTATTTCACAATGGTCTTAGCTTCTGTTATTACCAAATAAAATCTAAAAGCAAATCATTAACAAAAGCATTTTATTTCATAATATTCAACTATTTCTTGCAAAATCAGCATTCAGAATATATCTGTTATAATTTATAAATATATTGATCAATCAGGAGAAAGCCAGCATATTAAATATTTGCTTTTCACAGCCTTTGGTTGCGGTTGGACGTTAACTCAACCTCACATTAAAACTGAGACATGTCTGCATGATGTAGATCAGTGTCAGCAAAAATAGCATTCAAAAAGGAAAGCAGTGATGGAATGCGATACTTAAGCTACTGGCAACATTACTTTTTAAGATTAGTTTCAGTATAAATGCTAATTTCATTTATTATGATATATATATATATATATATATATATATATATATATATATATATATATATATATATATATATATATATCAGTATAAATGCTAACTCCTCATGCTTAAGTATCTCACTCTCTCCATCTTACTCTCTCTGATCTTTTTTTTTTTTTTTTTTGAAGTCCATCACTAGTGTAATTCAAAAATCTCTACCGATAAAGAGGAACAATTGCCATCATTTACATCTCATGAACAGGCATTAATCAATAAGGTTGAGGAGACTGATTTAAGTGGATTCTAATTAAAGAGACTGATAAAAGAGTTGCAGCATTTGTGTGCCTTGCAAGTAATATTCCTTACATAAGTCATTTTAGACATATTTGCTTTATATGCAGAAGGAAGAATGTTGATAATGCAGACAATTTCTTCATAATTATAATACAGATTCACCCTTAGGTAACAAGTTTTATTTACAGAATAATTATTTAAAAAAGAGGGGATAAAGCTTCTCCCAATTGTTTTTAATTAAAAGTAACTTAATTTACATATTTTACTAACTGAAGAGTGTTTCAAAGAATCAATAAAAGTTTTTAACTAACAGTTAATGATAATGGAGTCGTAAGTTGTCTTTAGATCCAGATTTTCAGTAATTTTGAAGATTGCCCAATGCAGACCTAAGGAAAAAATCAACTCATAAGACATTCCCTTGGGCTATCCACCATTCTCTAACAGGAGATTAGGGAATTATACATAAGCTAAGTAAGGATAACAATATGCTCAGTGCAAATATTTAATAACTATGTTAAATATTATATAATCAATACTTTAAATAAGTCATGCCTATTTTTCATATTTTTTTTATTTTTAATTATTTATTGTATTTGGTTATCATGAGAGCTTGAGTAGCTTGAATCCCCTTTTCAGCAGAGGCCTGAGGATTCAAGGGGATCTCCGAAGAATGCAGCAGTAAAATGCAATATAAACATAAGGGAAACATTGTCACTTGGCAATCAAATTAAATAACATAATTCTATGAAAGGCTTTAAATATGGGCAATGTTGAAAAAACATTGTTATTTTGCACACAATATACAAATACAATATTCAGCACAATCTTGATTAGGACTTTCCATGCATAAAGAGAAACTAGGAATGGGAAGAAAATGATTTATATACTGCACTATCTGGATTAGGACTTTCTGTAAAACATACAATAGCTTTGAAGTAAAAGAAAAAGACTAGTGACGTCACATGTCCCTTAAAAGATAATCAATTTGGTTTGTGTGGTTTTGCTGTGAGAGAGTTAGTGAGGCAGTGCAGTGACTATCTGAAGAGAAAAAAAGTGAAATGCAGCAAACTGTGTTTAAAAGAGAAGCAATTAATATGAGGTTGTAGGATTAACCTGGGATAGATCACAAATACAACCGCGTCTATTAGTTGTTATAGCAAATTATGAAAGATTGATTAAGTCTATTTGTCTCAGGGAAAAAAGGTCTAGTGTCTTGAGTCAGTGTTGAGTAAAATGCATCCCTGGATGTGTTGCTTGATTTGCCTATACATCGTAAGTGTTTCTCTGTAGAGTGCAGTGCTCTTTTGTTGTACTATTTACAAATCGGCCAATATGTGGTTTGTGAATACTGTTATGAGTTGGCAGTAGTTGTTAGAGAGCTAGGTGCTGTGACATATCTTGCTATTTGAGCTACTTAAGTGGTACACAGTGTCCATCTGATGTGGTAAATTTGCAGTGAATTTAACCACTTTACTATATACCATTACTGTAGCTCAGTTCTCTGAGTAGTTTGTAAAACTGTAAGTATGGGAGTGGCATAGGGCATTGTTAGAAGGAGATAGGTTGCTACTAATGGGCTTTTTTGCATTGTCTGTCAGATAATAACACTTTATCCAGTATCTGAGGTTCTGATTTGTTAAATAACTAGAGTTATATGGTGGTTGAATTTCATGTTTTGATCAACAGTTGTGCCTAAGAGTTTGGTGTTGTTACAAGTTTTGTTTTTAAACTGTTTTATGATATTATGGTGAAAAATGCTTTGCACAGATAATTGTTTTGGGTAAATACTATTAATTTAACTGCTGTTACAGTTTAATAACAGCTTATCATCAGTCACCTAGGTTTCAATGGATGTGAAAAAAGCTTGAGTTGCATCATTGAGTTTTTTCAAGCTATAGCAAAGTTGATCAAGATCTGCATACTAGATCGTGGTGAAGGGATTTCCTTGATGTGTGTTGGTCTTTTATAAAAATATTAAAAAGCAGAGTATCATAGACGGATCTTTGTGAGACACATATGGCTATAGGTAGAAAGATGTCATTTTCCCATTTCACAGTTTCACCTCTGTTGTTTAGGTAATTTTAGAAGCAGGATAATTAGAGAGAGAAAGAGAGTTACTATATCGGTTCACATTCTAATCAAAGGTTAGCTAGTGGTCATCTGTAATAAAAAGACTGAATTAACATAGTTCAGAAATGGAATATACATATGATCATTGCTATTTCTAGAAGCCAGCTTCTTAAAACTATCACAGTATACAATGTTTTTGTCTAATCCATGTTCTGATGTTTTACTCCTTCAGATCCTGTACTGACCCATTTGATTCTCTAAGGGTAAGAGCTTGAAGTTCCCTTGTGACAAGACTTGAGATCCATAAGCAGTAATGATATCTGAAGTGGGGAATATGATTTTTTTATGCTTAACCTTTGCATCTCATGTAGCTTCCAATACGTACTTTTATGAACAGATGAATGCCTCCTTCCGCAAATGTTGTCCCAGGTCAGTGCTAGTTAATCATTGCTAATGAAGTGATCATCATGGTCCATTCTCTTATTTACGAATGTCTATATATATATCAGTCTTTTAGTCATTTTTTTATGTTTGCTGTTGACTGTTAGTCTCACTAGATTTGTGAGACAGGACACCACAGAATTCCACCTCACTCACTTACTGTGCCTTGTATGTTGTCAGGAATCTGGAGCATTGCAGTGGTAGAGGACATGGGGCGTATGCATGTGGCTATGTAGGAGACTGGCCTCTGCCTACTCAGTTGTCATTGTAGTTGGATTGGATAAAAGCAACCAAATGAAACAACTGAGTCCAATGAACTTTGGGATAATATTGTCTTGAAAACGAATAATAAAAATCTCACAGGCACACCATCAAATCCTGGAATACATTTAATATTAAGAGCTTCAATCATAAATACACATTACTTCATCATAATAGTCATGTAAATAATTACAACATTAAAGGAACAAATAATATGGGAAAAGTGGTAACTGTAAGCAGTGCAGGTTCATTAATAACTGCTCATGGATAACTGTAGGGTTAGACAACGAAAATATGTATTGCAAAGGGATATATAACTATAATACCAACAGAGTGGTTTCTGTGGCTAATGTTGTTTCATGTCATGCTTTTTAACTGGAAAGATGGACAATACATTAAAAACAGAATAAAACGAAGAAAAATATCAAGCAGATAAACGTGCGGCCATTAGTAATCAATACTGTGAATAAGAAAAAGAAATAAAACGGTCGCAAGACATACGGCTCCACAAACATATAATTTATTCATATACAAATTAGGTAAGCGCTTTCACCACCTTCCTGGTGGCTTATTATATGTTTGTGGTGCCGTACATCTTGCGGCCATTTTATTTCTTTTCTTATTAAAAATAGAATATATCAACATTCACATGCAATTTGAAGAACGGATTGCACAAATTCTATAGCATGAAGTTTTTTTGGTTTCTACTAATTATAATACGTTTGCTTATTTATTTATTACATTTTACATTTATTTACTGGGAAGGTCCGACTGGACAGAGCTGTCTGTTTTCAGTGGAGGCTTGGGGAGAAAAGCTCCAGAACAATTGATAATATACTACACATAAGTTATTTACACATTCAGTTATAAAAATATAGCAGACAATAACATATGATTGCCTAAAATATTTACATAAGCATAGTGGTTTAGACACACAATTAAAAGTATAGCAGGTAGTAATATTTGATTCTTGTTCATACAGTATGTTTAGTAGAGATAATCATGAAGATGTACTGAAGATAAGACAAAAAAGAAAAAAACTAAAAAAGGAGGAGAATATAGACAAGTTCATATGAGGTGCATTGACATTTTAAGGGAAAGCTTTTCAGCTTAGTCTAAGGGAAGAGTTAGTGGGTATAGATGGGGCAGTGGGGACTAGGCGACAGTGAGTTGGTAAGTAACGTGTGATAATATATAGTGCATCTGTAGGAGTTTTAAAGAGGTTGGATAGTGGGTAGGGGGAAGGAGTTAGAATATGTCAGCCAGGTGCTAGGCAGTTACAAGTAATGTGTGATAATATATAGTGCATCTGTGGGAGTTTTAAAGAGGTTGGATAGTGGGTAGGGGAAAGGAGTTAGAATATGTCAGCCAGGTCCTAGGCAGTTACAAGTAACGTGTGATAGTATATATTGCATCTGTGGGAGTTTTAAAGAGGTTGGATAGTGGGTAGGGGAAAGGAGTTAGAATATGTCAGTCAGGTGTTAGGCAGTTACAGGTAATGTGTGATAATATATAGTGTATCTGTGGGAGTTTTAAAGAGGAGGTTGGATAGTGGGTAGGGGAAAGGAGTTAGAATATGTCAGCCAGGTGATTGGCAGTTACAAGTAACGTGTGATAATATATAGTGCATCTGTTGGAGTTTTAAAGTGGTTGGATAGTGGGTAGGGGAAGGAGTTAGAATATGTCAGCCAGGTGCTAGGCAGTTACAAGTAACGTGTGATAATATATAGTGCATCTGTGAGAGTTTTAAAGAGGTTGTATAGTGGGTAGGGGAAAGGAGTTAGAATATGTCAGCCAGGTGCTAGGTAGTTACAAGTAACGTGTGGTAATATATAATGCATCTGTGGGAGTTTTAACGAGGAGGTTGGATAGTGGGTTGGGGAAAGTGGTTAGAATATGTCAGCCAGGTGTTAGACAGTTGCATGTCCAGGAGTTGTTTAGGTGGGAAATAAGCTGTTTTTTGAAGATGGTTTTATTAGGTTGTACCCTGAGTTGTAGTGATAGGGAGTTCCAAGTCATGGCAATGTTGTAGAATACAGGAAGTCACCAGAGCTGTAATGGCTTTTGGAGATTGCGATTAGTGCCTTGTTAGTGGATCTATGTTCTTGGTTATTTGGAGTACAGGATGATCAGGTCTTGTAATGCTGGAGTTTTGTCAGGTTGGTACAGTACTTGGTGAGCTAGAAGTAGTCGATTTAGAGCTAAGGTGTTAGGGGGTTCAAGCCAGGAAAGTTGTTTTAGGGCCCGACAGTGGTGGGCTCAGTAGGGGGAGTTTGTGGTGAATTTTGCCATTTTGTTGGAGCATACTGATAGCTTGTTTTAATTGCTCTTGCTTAGATTACGTAGGACAGGAGAAGCATACAGTAAGGCAGAGAGAAGGTGGGTACGAGCTAGGGTCACTTTACTGTTACTGCTTAGGACGGTTTTACATCTGTAAAGAGTACATAGATTTTTGTTGATTTTGGTTATTATATGAACTATATGTTTGTCGCATTTCATATTATTGAATCCACAAAAGGCAAACCAAAGGCAAAAATCTCTGTTTATTATCAAATAAGTTAGCGCTTTCGTACAAATCGATAGATTGTATTTCCTCAGACAAAAAAAAACAGTTTACAGATGGTATTTAAACTCATACAATCAATTAATTATTCCATTAATTCACCAGAAAGCCCGTCACTTTCTTAAGGCAACATTGATTAATATGAAATTAAAAATGCATTTTTAGTTCATGTTACTTAAAATGTGGTGCTAGTAAGTACTGAAATTACCCTGCAGACACAATACACAATTAAATACAATGAAACTAAATATCCTAGAAAAATACTAATAGGAATATTAAGCAAATAATTCCCCTTTATCGCCTAACCTGAAATATTATCTTTCTAAAGCGATATTTCAGATTAGGCGATAAAGGGGAATTATCAACAACATTAGCTGGGAGTTTGTTAGCAAGGATTCAATGGATGTAAAGGCTTCTTGGATCTTGATCTGAAGTTGTTGGAGGGTGGGGGCAGAGCAGATTAAGGTGGAGTCATCAGCGTATTGCACCTGGTTTGCTGGGGGGGGTGGCTTTGTGAAGATTATTTGCAAATATAGTGAAAGCAGGGGTCCTAGGAGTGATCTTTGCAGTACTCCTAGTTTTACAGGAAGTAGGGGGGAAGGGAGTTTTTCCACTGAACAGCTTGTTGGCATTGGGAAAGATAGCCCTGAAACCATAATAGAGTGGGGGTAGTTAGTTTTAATTTTGAGAGTGATGTTATTAGTTTTGTATGGGAGACTGTATCAAACGCCTTTGATAAGTCAAGGAAAACTGCAGTCACTAGTTGGCTGTTGTTGCGTTGCATATTTACTAGGTTACTAAAATGGATGAGTGCAGTGATAGTGCTATGGTTGGGGCGGAATCCATGTTGAGTTTCGGCAAGAAGATTGATGGAGATGAGATGTGTTAGGACCTGGGTGTGGATACATTTTTCCATTATTTTAGCCAATGGGCAAAGTATAGCTATAGGGTGGTGGTTTGTTAGGTAAGTGGAGTTGCCCCCTTTGTGAATTGGTATAATGCAGGAGATTTTACAGAGAGGTGGCACCTTTTGTTCTAAGATTGATCTGTTAATGATTACAGAGACTGGATAGGAAATGGCTTTGGTGGCTATTTGTAGGTATTTGGCAGGTAGTTTGTCTACTGCTAAGGTGGTGGGTTTAACTTTGTTTAGGCGTCTATAGATTGTGTAAGTTGGTACAGGTTGAAGGGTGAAGGAGTTAGTGTTATTTGATGGGTTATATAGTATTCTGGAGGTTGAGGAGTGTGGGTCTGTTGACAGCTTTAATAGAGAGTTAGTAAAGAACTCATTGAATTGGGTGGCTGTGTTTATAGAGGTGGTGTCTATGTTTGGATGAGGAGTTGGTGATTTATCTGGTTGGAGAATACTGTTCATAGTGGCCTAGAACTTTTGTGGGTTGGTATTATGCTAACTTTGAATTTCACTATAACAATTTTGTTTATCTAGTCTGATTTGCTTTTTTTCAAGTGTTTCTCAGTTGTAAGAATGTTTGCCTTTTAGGAGTAGTTTTGTTTTTGCGCCAGGTGAACAATGCTTTGTCACTTTGTTTCATAAGTTGCCTAGTGCTCTTGGTAAGCCATGGGGCATAGATGGTTTAGTGCGGCTCTGCCTTGGTGGAGCAAGTTGGTTGAGAAGGCCTAAAAAGAAAGTGTTGAAATACATAAGTTGAATATTCAGTCAACTGAGGGGATTTAAAAAAAAAAATATTCTTTTTAGGAAGCAACTGTTTTGGAAAATTAAGTTAAATGCTGATAACCTGCCTGGACCTGATACAATTTCTATTTAATTTGTCTTGAAGGAAAGAGGTAGTTGTATTTTATGATTGGTTGGATGGGATTGTGTGATGGGATTGAGATGGTATTTTAATGTTTAAATTATTTATATGAGTATTCTGATGGAGTCTTGTGTATTTTAGATGAAACCGCCTAATATTAAATTTAATCCAGGTTCAAACAGTGTGCCTGCATGATTTTTATTATTGGTATTTTTATTAGCAGGTCATATCTCAGGTGTGGCATTTGTGAACTTTATTATGTAGAAAACTCAAGCTGATTATGGCTGTTAGGATGCTAAATGTTTCACTGGAGACATGGATTTAACATTTTAGTTACTGGAATCACAGTGCAATTTTATGCCTTTAAATTAAGGAGAGAAGGCATTACAGAGGCTCATTGCATCTTGAGAGCACTCCACAGAACTTATGGAGGAAGAAGTATTGTCTATGGTGTCAGCATGCCCTAAGTCATCCAATAAGGAAGACAAAAGAAATCTGAAAAATTTGGAATTATGTAGAAATCAACAGGGCAGGAAGCAGTGGGCAAAATTAAGACCAGGGGCACTTTTTATTTTGATTTAGCTAAGTAAAGCAGGGACCAGAGTTTTGACCTGAGGTGGTGGTTCCTTTCGGAGTTGAGATACCAGAAGTACCGTATATGTAATGGCATATTTCACTTCTGAAATTATTTGTGATCTAAATTTAGAAGCTAACCATACTCTATAGAATATAGAGATACATTTTATTTATTTTTAATTTATTTATTTGCTTTTGTTTGCAATCGAAGTATGACTAGGTACATTGCCATTTTTTTATTAAGGCCCAGGGGAAAAAGATCCAATAAATAGATGTACAATATCACACATGTTTAAACAAGTTCTAAATAAACATATATAAAAATAATAAAATTAATCAAAATGAAATAAATAGTAAATATGACATTAAGTTATAAACTGAGTTAAGTTCTAAGAAGTGAGATTGATGCATAAGAGGACATTATTGAAGAAGGAAATTATCAATGTACATGTAACAGCATCACTAACCAGAAGAGAATATCAACAACTTAGAGAGCTAAAGTAATGTGATGTGAATCTATATTCATGCTGATATGTAAGCTCATAACAATAAAATCATTCACATGGCTGTTACAGATTTTAGACATAAAAAGTTTTATACTCAGGTGGATATTATTTTTTCTACAAAGAGTGATGTGCTTAATCTGTGTTCTGTAATACAACAAAATGTAAGCTAGAATGGCATTTTATTTATTTAGATGATATTTATTAACCATGTGAATGAACTGGTCCAAACACAATTTTATCCATTATCTGGACCACAAGGGAAGGATACAATTAAAACATACAGATTAGTAATGAATATCACATGTTTACAATATTTTAAAGCAAATGCAATAGCCACAATTGCAAAAAATAAAACTGAACAAACAGTATGTACATGATACATGTCAAATAACATAGTGATTGTAATAAGAATAAAGATTTAATACATTTTGTACAGTTTATCAAATGTAATACTTAACTCCACCATGAATCAAATCACCATTACACACAATCAAACCACATGACTTTGAGAATACCATAACATTCACATTTTTCCAAAAGGCCCTGTTGACTGAGTAACATGACCAAAGTGGGATCTTCGCCATGCCCATTCAACAAACTGGCAGGTTCAACACCATTTTAAATAGTGCTCAGATTTGTAAGATATGGGTTACCCCGTACAGCCATGAGGTAAGAGAACAAAATATTTTGGGGCACAAAACCTATTTGTGTAGACTAAAGAATGCAGCATGGGTTTTTACCTTCAACATTTCCTGTGATATAACTGTCAGTCCTTCCATCTTCATTATTGTCTCATCTGAGAGAAGTCACATTACCAAGTGACTATCATGTCGTGTTAAATGCTCTGGTACTTTGGCCCTTATGCCATCATTCACAGAAATCCAAAAATTAGAATAAGAAACATGATGGGCTTGAACAATCCTCATAAATATCTAATAAACTTTTAGGTGTTACAGATTAGGTTTAACCTAAAATTAAAATGCATATATTTCATGCAGAACAATTGAAAATGTTT
The DNA here is from genome assembly GCF_019279795.1 of Protopterus annectens. NCBI lineage: Eukaryota > Metazoa > Chordata > Ceratodontiformes > Protopteridae > Protopterus > Protopterus annectens. The sequence goes on from NC_056731.1 coordinate 1,785,358,718, forward strand.
TATAGTATTTCATTCCCAATTTATAGAATGCAATGAATTTAGCTATGATGGGTGTATTGACTGAGTCCCTCCTCCACTGCAAATATTATCATATGATTGTTAGAAAGCTATCACTGTCATTACATGTGTAGTGAGCTTCCCCTGTATGTAATTGTCATGTTAGGGATAACATATAGGGATAGATTAAAGCAAAATGGCATTCTGAACAACCCTTTAGCAGTTTTGAAAATGAAGGTTTTTAAAAAGGTAGCAAAGGAAATTATTAGAAGGCAGAATGTGTCTTGCTCTTTGTAGTGCGTGCAGTCAGAGTTACATCAACTTTCATGCCAGCGGTTGTACAACCGTATAAGCACTAAATCCCAACGATATTCATCTTGAGGAGCAGCTAGTATGTAACTCTAGCAACGACTGTACCTTACCCTACCCCACCACGTCACATTTCCTCCTACCTTTAACAGTACCTTTCAACTTCCTCTCCATTACCTGCCCTTACGTCTTCACTAAATCCCTTTCACCCTTACTTTCTTTCATCTGACCAAAGCCAACATTTTACTTTATTCTCTATAGGCTGAAAAATGTTGCTTAACTACAGTTAACTGTGTCTTGAGCATGCCACATTTGTATTGCTGCCTGCAACCTCTAAACTTCTAACCTTGTAGACTTAGTTCTCGCCATTGAACTAGTAAGGTGCATAATTTTGGAAACATATAATAACTGTTAAACTTTGTAATTTTGAACATTTTAAAAACTTGCAATATTATACATACATTAATAAATATGGTTTCTACATTCATTACTTGCTAACTGCAGCTTTTCTTGTATTCACATTGCACAAGTCATTTAGACAACGTATGACATGCTTAGTTACTATTAAATGGATAGTTCCACATCAGGTCCCCTCGGAAAATGGACCTGGCCCACTAAGGTTAAGCTGGATAAGAAATCAGAAACAAATAAATAATAAGTCCGGCACTTTCCTTACTCATTATGTGATAAAAGCTAGATCAGGGCTTAATACATGCAAGCATCCTAAGTGGAGTTGCAAAACAGAAGGTATATTAAACTGAAGGTCGGTACCTGTTGAGGATTTGGAAGAATTGATTGTGTATTAAGTAATGATTTTGGGGGGGTTGCATGTGTGTGCTTGTGTGTGCATATGTGTGTGTGTTTGTGTGTGTACATGGATAGATTGTGTGTGTGTGTGTGTGTGTGTGTGTGTGTGTGTGTGTGTGTGTGTGTGTGTGTGTGTGTGCGTGTGTGTGTGTGTGTGTGTGTGTGTGTGTGTATGTGCTCTCATACACACATGTTTGTATGTCTCTGTGTGCATGCTGATGTGTATGCATGTGTGTGAATGTGTGTGTGTGGTCATGTCTATTTATGGTATAGTGTGTGTGTGTGTGTGTGTGTGTGTGTGTGTGTGTGTGTGTGTGTGTGTGTGTGTGTGTGTGTGTGTGTGTGTGTGTGTGTGTGTGTGTGTGTGTGTGTGTGTGTGTGTGTGTGTGTGTGTGTGTGCCCATGAATAGATGTGCATATGTGTACAACATTCTGACCATATCATTTTACCATGTCAATTAAAAATAACAGTCTGTTATGATTTTTCCTGCTAAAGCATTTATCACTACTTAACATAGAAAATATTTTTTTTTCAGTTTAACTAAGGCTGATGTTACTAAAAGATAGTTGAAAAGGAATGTGAAGTAGAATTTATCTGTAAATGTTCATCATCATTTGCAATGAGATTGCAGAAGATACATGACAACAGCAATTTGATTATTCACATTTTCATATCTGGCAGTTATGTGGGTCCAGAATTCCAAAAGGAACTAGCAAATATTATTGCTATTCCACAGACTTCGTCTAAATTACATTGTAGCTCTTAAAGCAATAACTTTTTTGTGATATAATTTTCTTTTAGTGCCTGGGGCACTTCCTTTATAATTCTAATAATATGACTGAAGAAAAAATAATACAGCCCTCATAAGCAGCAACTGCAGTGTTGGAGATGAATCGAGGCTGCTTTCCATCTCAATTGCATTAGGATTATCCTGAATATAGGCATCAGAACTGGCATATTATGTCACTGGTGCAGCTTACTAGTCTTAGCAATGAGACACTTTCTACAAAATACATTGAACTAGGTTTGGGTACTCTTTTAGACAGAAATAGGAAATGTATAAAGGAATACTGTAACACGGTGTTACAATTTCACAGGTACTGCGAGACGTGTTGGTAGCTTGGACAGCATTTTATACAAAAGGGCAGTGAGAGGCAAATCTGACTGAGCATATTTTTCACAATTTGTCCAAAGTACTGGGATTGCAGATTAAATTATTAAATATACTTACTAAACATCATATACTGTCCTGCAGGCTGCATGTCACATTTATAGCTGTTGTGACGAGAAGTATACTTTAGAGGGGCTAACATATGTAAGATTCTTGACAAGCAGTTAATCAAACAAAGGCAAAATAAAAATCTCACTAATATTCTTGCTGGAAAACTGAATGGGCAAAACCGAATGAAAGCATAATTCAAATAATAGGTAACTACAGGATGGCAAACTTATGTATGCATGATCAATGGTTGCCTTGCTAACCACAGACTGGCACTTTTGCACAGAGGATTAAGGTTATCTGTTGATAAAAAGCAGTATGCTGCAGACCAGGGACTGATGCTGTCAGCCAACATTTCCATTACCGTACGATTATGAGCTTGTCAAGTAACCAGATACTGTTTCCAGGTAAACCCTAAAAAGAGGCTTCCACCTAGTGGGATTATAGTGTATTTACCCAGTTAGTAATAAATAAATACATAAATAAATTGCATAGCTATTCTTCTGTCAGTATTAGCAGTAAAAAAGCATACCAGTCTACAGTTCTGCTTATTTTTTTGAATATATGAAATTAATAAAAGAAGACTTCATGTATGAAGGTGCTATTAAATGACATCATTCCAGATGGCAATCTATGTCACTAAATGCAATAACTGGATGTCTCTGGAGATGCATGCTCAGATATTCTTCACCATCTACCTCGCCAAATTTTAAAAGGAAGTCATACTGTGGATTAAATAATTCATTACAGATTGTACAAAAGACTTTAATTGTACAGATTGTATTAGATTCTAAAGAGGATGTTAATGAATGTATTCCAGTAACTACTAAAAGGTACAAAATGGGTTTAAGCAAAATGTGAATTAGAAAATAAATATTCAATGAGATTTATTGTACAAAAATGCAATATCATTTATGTAATGAAACTGCTATTTTTATTTTCCTTTCTTTGTTTATCTCTGTTGGCTGAAACAGTCTGTTATGGTCTATATTCCACTTTATGATGTGATCCAGTAAGGGCCTATGATGCCATATCAGTTTCACACTACTCAAATTATATTCCATCTTAAACCACTACATGAACTGTTTACGTGAGTACATTTTTGATCAGTAAAACAGGAGTCAAACAATTTGTTTGGGCAAACAAGTCACCAGCCTAAAAATGTAAAATTAATGTCCCTCCCTGTTCAACACACTTCTCTATTTTAACTCTAAGGTCACTCCTCTATGGTCACTGTGATGATCTCGTGGTAACCAATGCCACTAAATGTGAACAAGATGCTGTTACCCAGTCTGTTTCAGCAAATAATTCCTAAAACACAACCTTGTCACTAACAGCGTAGAGGGACCGCACTACTGTCCTGGGTCTCCAACCTCCACACCCAAATTAGACTGCACACTGTTCACTTACAGATCCATGCCACTCTCTTAATGAACCAATGTCTCCCAGCACCTCTCTATCCACAGCAACTGCTTTTCACTCAAAGTATTATTTTTCACATTCACACAGACACACACAATTTCCAGAGAAGACTGTTGAATCCTCCAATTCCACTTTCTTCCTGAACCTGGTAGTACTGCCACCACTTTGAAAAAAGTCTGAGACTTCCAGTTACTAGTATGATGTGATTCTGCCTCTTGATATCTCTTTTACAGGTAGTTGACCAAAGCAGTCTCAAAGACATGGCCCTTAACAGTGTGTTATTCCTCAGTGTAAATGGTTACCCTCTTCTCATTTAAGCAACAGTGCATAAATACTCTTGTAATAAATAAATACCAGCCACCATAGCTTAAAGATAATTAAAATTAATTTTACTTAAATAATAAAGAAAATAGCAGAAATACCTAATAAAATATACATAGGTTCACACACAAAGAAGATTAAAGTATAATAAATATAGACAGAATGCATACAGAAAAATCTTACTCCAAACTATCTGTTTCCTAGCTAGCTGCTACAGGGAGTACTGTACCTTAAAATGACAAGCAAATTTCCACAGATAGGATGTGGTCACAGCAACTCCACACATGCTGGTCATAAACTAGCCAGCCCCAAACCCATCACAACAGTATACGTTTGTCCCATTACCTTCACATCTTTCTTCTTTTCTTGCATCCCAAATGGGTCTTAAAAAAGTTTCAGTCATCATCATCATCAGCCCCCTTTTTTCCATTTTCTCTACATGTGGTCGGGGTATCATGCTAAGTGTCGCCAACTCTCTCGATTCAGTGCCACACTCTTGCCTTCTTCAACACTCATGCCTGACTGTCGCAGATCTTCTTTCACACAATCCATCCACCTCTTTGCTGGACATCCTTGCTTCCTCTTACCTTCTTCCTGTCTGTCCCAAATCTTCCTCACCAGATTGTCTTCTGCTTTTCTACACATGTGGCCAAACCACCGTAATCTGTTCTCTTTGATCTTTTCTGCAATGGAAGCTAATTTGGCTTCTGCTCTTATGTCCTCATTTCTTCTTCTGTCCCACAGTGTGCATCCTACTGCCTTTCTCAGGCACTTCATTTCGATCACCTCTAACTTCTTCAGCTGTACTGCCTTTACTGGCCAGGTTTCTGTACCATACAGTAGTACTGGTCACACCACTGTCTTACGGATATGCAGATATGCAGATAATGGATATGCAGAGTAGTACAATGTAAGATGGGAGATGAACAGTTCGGATTCAGATCAGGATGCAGCATAATTGACCCAATGTTTGCACTGAGACAGATACTTGAGAAGAAGCTAGAAATGAGGACAGAGTCCAACTGGGCATTCCTAGACTTGGAGAAAGCATATAACAAGGTCCCAAGAAAGCTAATCTGGGCAGTTCTGCAGTGGTCTGAAGTCAAGGAAGCATTGGTAGAATTAGTGCAGGCTATGGACAAGGACCCAGTGACTCAAGTACGAACAGTGTCCAGCCTCACAGAGGGGTTCCCAATGGGAGTGGGCATACATCAGGGTTCATCTCTGAGCCCACTGCTGTTCATACTGGTGATGGACTACATTAGCAAACAGGATGGAGGGGACAGATCAACAAAGCTGCTGTATGCAGATGATGTAGCAGTACAGGCAGACTCTGAGTTAGAACTTCAGCAAAGGATAGGAGAATGGAATGCAAATCTGAAGGCACATGGGGTGAAACTAAGCACAGATAAGATGGTGGTAATGGCAGCAAATTGGGGAAATCAGAAGAAGCTGAGAATAGAGATAGAAGGGAAGATAGTGGAACAGGTAAACAGCTTCAAGTACCTAGGAGGGGTGGTTGAGGAGAAGGGTGTCCTGAATGAAGAGGTCAGAGCTAGAATCAGAGGGGCTACAGCCAACTGGCATAGAGTATCAGGTGTACTCTATGACAGAAGAATACCAAAATAAAAGTTTCAATGACCATTGCATTCCAATGCTGTTTCATCCTCATCTGTTTTCTTAGGAAACGGTGCCATCCTGTTTGTGAGCTAGCCTCTTACTCTGTTCTTTAACAACTGGATAAACAAAACTGTTTTCTAGGTTACATACACATTACAAATCAACATGCCAGAAACAGAAGAGAAAAACAACATACAAAGAGGAATGCATTTTGCTTGCTTTAGCCTAGCATAAGCAAATTTCCCAAACATTCACTTTTAGCCTGGCATCACCTCTGGCTTCACAGTAGCTACAACTTGTTTTTTGTCCATGAGAAAGTGATCTCCTGAAAAGATCAATAACATGGGAAAGATATCATAAAACACTCCAGTTTACAGCAATGTGTAAATATGAGTAAACCCCCTATGAGGACATGAAGGGAAGCCATGCAGTGATATTTCTGACACACATGAACAGTAGTAGTTTTCATGAGATAAAGCTGACCACTGATCTTTGATCTTCTCTATTTCTCCTTTTTTTTATAGTATGGAGAACAAATCATTTTTCTTTAAAGCAGGCCTCAGTTCAATGGAATTTGTAGTGTCACTGAGATCAGTTTGTGTCAAGGATTTCACAGTATGTGTTGGTCATTATCTGTTTTTTAGACATTTAAATTTAACATATTTTTGGTATTCCGTTTGACCAGAAAATGATACCTAGCAATGACTCAGCTAAGGGTATAGAATTCATTACACTTTGAGCAATTATGCATCAAACACACAAGAGTCAACCCCAACGCCCTGTCTCCAAGGACCATATCCTTAAAGTGCTCTCCAAGACCAAAAAGAATTCTTGAATAGATCCTGAAAATACTCCAGGATGTTTTTTTTAAGCAGTATGACGCAGGACCTTGCTGCTTCCCTCTGTAAGGTGCTCAAATTAAGCCTTGCTGTGGGCTATGTTCCTTATAAAAAGGTGCGCTGTGATGTTGATGCTCCTTCATAAGGGAGGCCCCACCACGGACTCACTCAGTGGGTCTATATTAGTAAATCATTGTGGCAGAGTGCCAAACACTGTTTTATCGGCACATATGTGTCGATCTCCAAGGTAACCAAAAGGCCAGATCACCGATTTTTTTCCTATGGAAAAAAATTGGTTGGCCGTCACTTAAATTTCCCCACTGTAGTGTGATCTCAGAGTTATTGTTTTATCATGGTGTGGATGGGAGGAAAAATGGCGTAGACATTATCCTAAAGGAACAGTATGCTAAGAGTGTTTTGGAGGTGAAAAGAGTATCGGATAGAGTGATGTTTATGAAGCTGGAAATTGATGGTGTAATGATGAATGTTGTTAGTGCATATGCTGCACAAGTTGGGTGTGCGATGGATAAGAAAGAAAAATTTTGGAGTGAGTTGGATGAAGTGGTGATGACTGTACCCAAGGGTGAGAAACTGGTGATTGGAGCAGATTTCAATGGGCCTGTTGGTCAAGGGAACAGAGGGGATGAGAAAGTGATGGGTAGGCATGGTGTTAAGCAAAGGAATGCAGAAGGTCAGATGGTAGTGGATTTTGCGAAAAGGATGGACATGGCTGTGATGAATACGTATTTTAACAAGAGGGAGGGTGACATACAAGAGTGGAGGAAGATGCACACAGGTGGATTATATCTTATGTAGAAGGGCCAGTCTGAAGGAGATTGGAGACTGTAAAGTGGTGGCAGGGGAAAGTGTAGTTAGGCAGCATAGAATGGTGGTTTGTAGGATGACATTGGTGATCAAGAAGAGGAGGATGAGTGTGAGGGCAGCACCAAGGATCAAATGGTGGAAATTGAAAAAGGGTAATTGTGAGGTAATGTTCAGGGAAGAGTTAAGGCAGGCACTGGGTGGCAGTGAAAAGTTACCGAATGGCTGGGTAACTACAGCAGAATTAGTAGGAGAGATGGCTAGAAAGGTGCTTGGTGTGACATCTGGAAAGAGGAAGGAGGACAAGGAGACCTGGTGGTGGAATGAAGAACTACAGGAGAGTATACAGAGAAAGAAGTTGGCGAAGAAGAAGTGGGATTGTCAAAGAGATGAAAAACGTAGACAAGAGTATAAGGAGATGAGGTGCATGGCAAAGAGAGAGGTGGTGAAGGCTAAGGATAAGGCGTATGAAGAGTTATATAAAAGGTTGGACACTAAGGAGGGAGAAAAGGACCTGTACCGATTGGCTAGACAGAGTGACCGAGCTAGGAAAGATGTGCAGCAGGTAAAGGTGATAAAGGATAATGAGAGAAACATACTCACAAGCGAGGAGAGTGTGTTGAGGAGATGGAAAGAGTACTTTGAGGGGTTGATGAATGAATAGAATGAGAGGGAGAGAAGGTTGGATGATGTGCTGATAGTGAATCATGAAGTGCATTGGATTAGCAAGGAGGAAGTAAGGATAGCTATGAAGAGGATGAAGAACGGAAAGGCTGTTGGTCCAGATGACATACCTGTGGAAGCATGGAGGTGTTTAGGTGAAATGGCGGTGTAGTTTTTAACTAGATTGTTTAATGAAATCTTGGAAAGTGGGAGGATGCCTGAGGAATGGAGAAAAAGTGTTTTGGTACTGATTTTTAAGAATAAGGGTGATGTGCAGAGCTGTAGTAACTACAGAGGGATTAAACTGATCAGTCACAGCATGAAGTTATGGGAAAGAGTAGTGGAAACTAGGTTAAGAAGGGAGGTGATGATTAGTGATCAGCAGTATGGTTTCATGCCAGGAAAAAGCACTACAGATGCGATGTTTGCTCTGAGAGTGTTGATGGAGAAGTACAGAGAAGGTCAGATGGAGTTGCATTGTGTCTTTGTGGATTTAGAGAAAGCATATGACAAGGTGCCTAGAGAGGAGTTGTGGTATTGTATGAGGAAGTCTGGAGTGTCAGAGAAGTATGTAAGAGTGGTACAGGATATGTACAAGGGTAGTGTGACAGCCGTGAGGTCTGCGGTGGGAGTGACAGAGTGACGGATGCATTTAAGGTGGAGGTGGGATTACATCAAGGATCAGGTCTGAGTCCTTTCTTATTTGCAGTGGTGATGGACAGGTTGACAGACGAGATCAGACAGGAGTCCCCGTGGACTATGATGTTTGCAGATGACATTGTGATCTCTAGTGAGAGTAGGGAACAGGTGGAGGAGACCCTGGAGAGTTGGAGATATGCTCTAGAGAAAAGAGGAATGAAGGTCAGCAGGACTAAGACAGAATATATGTGTGTGAATGAGAGGGAGGATAGAGGAATGGTGAGGATGCAGGGAGTAGAGGTGGTGAAGGTGGATGAGTTTAAGTACTTGGGATCAACAGTTCAGAGTAATGGTGAGTGTGGAAGAGAGGTGAAGAAGAGAGTACAGGCAGGATGGAGTGGGTGGAGAAGAGTGTCAGGAGTGATTTGTGACAGACGAGTACCAGTAAGAGTAAAATGGAAGGTCTATAAGAGGGTAGTGAGACCAGCTATGTTATATGGGTTGGAGACAGTGGCATTGACAAAAAGGCAGGAGTTAGAACTGGATGTGGCAGAGTTAAAGCTGTTAAGATTTGCACTGGGTGTGACGAGGGTGGACAGGATTAGGAATAAGTATATTAGTGGGTCAGCCCAGGTGGGAATGTTTGGAGACAAAGCCAGAGAGGCAAGATTACATTGGTCTGGACATGTGCTGAGGAGGGATGCAGAGTATATTGGGCAAAAGATGCTAAGGATGAAGCTGCCAGGTAACAGGAAAAGAGGAAGGATTAAGATAAGGTTTATGGATGTGTTGAGAGAGGACATGCAGGTGGTTGGTGTGACAGAGCAAGATGCAGAGGACAGGAAGAAATGGAAACAGATGATCCACTGTGGCAACCCCTAATGAGAACAGCCGAAAGAAGATGATGATGATGACAAGCAAAGGGATTGTGTCTAGATCTAGGGATAACATTGCCCCCGTTTACTCAGACCTCATTAGGCCATTCATTAAATACAATTCCCCCTTTCGCATGCATCTATCCAGACACTTGCAACAACTGGATTGTCCACAGCAATATCTTACTAAAAGGATACAAGGCCTAAACAATATATCCTACATGGACTGACTCAAAGTCCTGCTACTATACTTGGTATCCTACAGGCTGCTAAGAGGTGACCTGTGTCTGGCATAAAAAACATGCTCTGACCTACTACTGATGGATTTATTACACATCAGCAAGTCAAATGGGATCAGAAATATTCAATCTAGGGATATAAACCTTTTCTCCAATATGAACACAATAGTTTGGAGAGACAGGTGTATTTAACACAGGATACCACTGCTACAGAACAGAATCCCCGTCCACATAAAAACGAGTTCATCTCTGTCCATTTTCATGCACCATTTAGATCTATGGATGGGAAACAGAAAATTTACCCTAGAACAGTCCCCTGTACTACTAATGGAGAGGCAGCTCCTAAATGTATGGGTCCCCTCAAATTATATATGGTATGACCCCTGTTATTGTCATTACGGGTAATATATAATTATTGACCATAGGATGGGTAAGGCCAATCTATACCCAAATGGGATAGATTATTTTGAGCCCAAAAGGGAAATTGGCTAGGCTTAAAATGACCTGCAAGGGCAGCTAGCCTAGTACTTACCTATAAACCTTACCTATGATTAAAAGGACCTTAGCAAAACTGGATATGAATGTTTAAAAATGGGTAAATTCAACTCATTTCCATAGTATAAAATGGAAATTCTGGGAAATAATGCATTGAAAAAGAATGGTACAGCTAGCCAGATGGCAATAGCAACACTTAAAATAGCCAGGATATTAGGGTTCCATATCAGTTGATCTAAATATAAATAAGGAATATGATAAAATAAAAAGGAACACCAATGGCATGCAGTAATACCATTTCTATATCTCAAGGCATAGCACTGTCTGCAGTTCACCTTTGCAGAGATATTGACAAAGAGTCAGTATAGAGGAGGGCAGTAGAATGCTGAATGTCCTTCAACAGAAGCCATAAAAGAGACAGATTAACAAGGATTTGAATACACAACATTTGGAAAACGTCATTAAAAGCCACATAAATTGACAGAGTAAAGATACTTAATATGCTACACATTTTGAAAAAAATGGGCAGAGAGGAATTAGGTAGGAAAATGTAAATACTTTGAAGAAATCCAAAAAATGCATAACTGATTAGGAAAAGAAACTTTATATAAAACTATAAGACAGCATTTAACAATGGAAGGGAACAGTTTATCAGAGCCTATCTGATCTTCATACCTATTTGACATACAACAGAGACTCCTGTTACAAACGAATCCTCTTCATTTAAACCTATTGTTAATATTCTAGATGTGATTAAGCATTAGTAACCCTAATTAAATGAATGTATAGTTGAAATTAAGGAGGACAAACTCCTCTGATTTATCTGTATAGGAAATCATCATTGTTGGCATGTGGGTTTTAGTGTTCCTTAACAATCACTACACTTTGAAATCACAACATCTAATGGTACTGAGGCTAAATTGAAGCCCACATCTATTTAACTTAAGTACATACATTCACTTATAAATGCATATCTTGTGCATAAGGTATTAAAGCTTGCATCTTCTTTAGACAGTTAAATAACCTTGGTCATTTAATAGGTGAGTGCAAATTATTCATAGGTCCATAGGTGATTATTAGCCTAAAACTCTAGGGGGGGGGGGCTTGTTAAACTTAGCCATGCTAAATTTGCATATCTAAAGAAAGAAATTCAAGAGTCAGAATATATAGGTGTACATATAAGTGATGAACTAATAATTGGTGAAATGAGATATTGTAATAGACACATCAAAGTTACCTCTCCTTGTCCATTTACTTTTTTACTGGCCAGTCGGATAAAAGATGAATGTGGTCATTAGTATCCTCCAGCCTACAAAGCAACTTGAGAAGTGTACAATTTCTAGGTACATAGGTAAGTACTAGGCAATCAATCTGCACACCATCTCAAACTTAGGCAAAAACCTTATTAAAAATTTCCCAGCAGCCACAAGGAGAGCAAGAGAACATAGCCTGGGAAAGAATTTGAGGCCGCTCATCCCAATATCTAGATTTACCTTGAAGGTGGCAAGGGTGCTGCTCTGCTTGACATGTAGTGGGAATTTGTTCCAGGGGTGAGGGATACATTGGGATATCAATCTAGCATGACAATGTGTCTTATTTATCTGCCTGTAAAGATTTAGTTCCTTTAACCACGTATTTAATGTTCCATTTGTTCTGTGAAGGAACAGATTATCAAATAGGGTTGGCTCTTTCATGGCATAAAAGGCTAGACATAGATTGCCATGGAAGAGTATGTAAGAGACTGAGTATAGAGAAAGGGCTGCAAGACTCTCCTGATAACTAAGATTTTTGAGGCCTCTAATCTTTTTAGTTATGATTCTCTGAGATATCTCAAGTTGTGTGATATGTTTAGAAAAATACATGCCAGAAGTTGTTTTATATTCAATAACAAGTCTGATAAGACATGAGTAAAGGGGAATGAAGATTTCTTTGGATCCAGTGAAGATGACTTTGCAAATTAGATGGACTACATAAAAGACTTTCCAAACTACTGCAGAGACATGCTTTTCAAATGATAAGGAATAATCAACAAGAGCACCCACATCCCTTAGAACAGTATCTGATTGGAGGGGTGCATCTCTTATATGGTAAGTGAAAATATTTTGTTTTCCAAAATGAACTATGCCACATTTTTATACATTTAATTTGACACCAGTGTCCTTTCACCAGTTGTTAACATGGTCTAAGCTATATCAGTTGAAGACTGAATAACAACACCCAGTTTACATTATCTGCAAACCTAATTAACCGTAGTCCAGAAGTGCTTGCCTGAAGGTCTGATAAATATATATCCAATAGGAAAGAGCCAAAAACTGAAGTCTGTGATATAACACAGGTAATTATTTCCTTTCTGAAGTGGTTCTTATTACTCTAACCATATGGGTTCTGTCAGATAACCAGTTCGCTATACAATAAAAGGATTTATATTCATATTTAAAAGTCCATCGATAAAGCTTGCAAGGGAAATAGTGTCAAAGACCTTGGCCATGTCTAGATTTCCTGTATGCACTGTGTAACCCTATCCACTGCTTCAGTTACTTTTTCAAAAAAAAATAATGAGGTTAAAGAGGCAGAACCTTCCTTTGATTAAGCCAAATTGATGAGGGTCCAGGGTTGACTGATAGTTAATGTCCAGATAAATGAAGCATTACATAATACACTCCATAGCTTTAAATGCATGGCTAGTAAGACTAATGGGTCCATAGTTACCATGGTTTGTGGTTGGGACACCCTTGTACAATAGTTGTTTTCCAGGCTTCAGGAATGTCACCAGTGGAGAGGCTTAGATTAAAGAGTTTAAGTAGGAGTTCAAAAAGGCCATATTTAGCAGTGATAATCAGGTAATCTGGTATGCTGTCTTGGTCCATGGATGAAGCATTTTTTTGAAAGGGGGCTGAGAGACCTTGTTCTGCAGTAATTAAATGACATGGCTCTGATTGTGGAACTTTTGGGATACTATAAATGAGGGTGGAGTGAAATTTGCACTAAATATGTTAGCTAGAATATTAGCAATTTCCTTTGGGTTACAGAGTGTAGTATTATTGTGGACTAGCTCCAAATACTGTTTTGTGTTATTCTTAACTTCCTGACATAGTGAAAGAAAGGCTTGCAATTATTTTTGGTTTTGGTGACTATTTTAAGTCAATACTCAGATTTGAGCTTCCTAATGGTTCTCTTAAGTTCTTTGTGAGTTTTCATAAGTTTTTTTGTTAAAGTAGATAGAATGAGACCTCTTAAAAGCAATAAGCAGTTTCTTTCTTCTGTTATATAATTTATTTATTTACATTGGTATTCCACCAAAGGGGTTTGTTTTCAAACTTTTGTTTATATTCATTGTGAATAGGAAGTGCCTTATCAATACAACTATTTAACTGGGAGTGGAAATCAGAGGGTATAGGTAGCAGCTTTAGCAATGGGATCCTTCAGTGGAGGTTTACATCATAAATTTATCTAAGTCGTCAAGTAGGTATGGTTTTGAGAACTCACTAAATACAAAGCTATCTACACGGGAAGTACCACCAGTTTTAAGGGAAAAGGTCACTAAATTACAGTCTAATTTAACAAGACATGATGATAATTATGGAGCCATATAAGAACTGGCCATATTTGTGAGGACTGGTTCCAGTATATTGGAACCCCCCTAGAAGGCTATGGATGCTAATAGCGTAAAACAGAGAACTTATGCAAATTAACATACTAAACTATAAATACAATCACCAAAAATAGTACTAAAGGCAATAAGCCATGTACTGGTACATCCCATATTTTTTTCTTTCTAAGTAGAACTCCTGATCTGCTTTTAAGGAAAGGGAATATTAAGCTGGTGTAGCATGAAAAGTGTAGTATAAATATTAAGGGGAGAGGGATACCAGTCAGCATCATGTTATTCAACTAATTAAGAACTCTGTTAACTAAGTAAGTTTGAAAGAATAATGGATATATTTGGTGGAGGGGTGGTGAGGAAAAGCATAAAACATGAAATAATGGTTTCAGAAAGAAAGCAAGAAAAAGAAGAGCCATTTTAGACTAAAAGTTTTGATTCCTTATTATTGAGGTTACTTCCTTAATATGCTTTTCATATCTCAGTTGAGTATTTAGATGGTCAATGAATTTTCTAGTGTCTGAAATGATTATATGCATGCTTTGTTGAGTGCAGGCAGGAAAAGTCGAAGCATATAATACTGAATGTCAGGTAAGCAGGAGGGGGTAATAATGAGACAACTTTGATTTTTCAACAAAATTGTTAACACTAGGAGTGTGTGTGTGTGTGTGTGTGTGTGTGTGTGTGTGTGTGTGTGTGTGTGTGTGTGTGTGTGTGTGTGTCGGTGCCTTGTTTAGTGATACTGTTAGGGAAAGTGTGTTTTGAATTCTAATGTGAAGGGCAGGAGTTAGAGATAGTGCTCTGTTTAAAGTTAGGGTTAGCCCACATGTTTAAGGTGGTACATGGGAGAAAAGATTTAGTCCTGTATGCTGACCATAACCCCAATACTATAAGTACATTTGGCGACTAGTAATATTTTCACTTTTATAAATAAGTCCAGGAACCTTGGTGTGTACAGGTACTCTGTGAGACCATAGTTTTAAATTTAGTAAACCAAATTGATTTACACAATCTAAATAAATGCTAGTTCTCAGCAGCATTATATTATAGTTTAATTATGAGTTCAGTCTCTTATAATAATGCAATGTTTTTGGTTCAACAAATATGATGAGGACAGTAACAACAGTCAATTAACTAGTATAGCATTATTACATGAAATAAAGATTGTGTTTTAATACATGAAACAGAGATACCAAAATCTGGCAGCTTACCATTACTGGACATTGCTACGTTAGGTTTGCATTCCATGTTGGCTCCTTTGTATATGAAGTACCAGAATTTATTATATGGTTCCTATCTCTTCAAGTATCCATCTTAATGCTTGGCAGCTGCACTCTAAATATGAAATAGGTTTTATGAGGGTTAAAAGAAGAAGAGCGTAAGAAAAGAGAAAACAATGGAATGAAGAGAGGGAATGCCAAGTTCAAGGAAGGCTGCTGCCTTAATTAAAAAAAAAAATTAATTCCAGGAATAATTTGAGGCAGTCCTTCAGCACTTATTTGTGTATGCCCTAATATCAGTCTGAAGATGGCATGTCTCCAGTACCCCTACAAATTAGTATTCCAATGTACTTATATATTGAATTGTTTGATAAAAGCAAGTAGTATGGCCAAATAAAGCCCTTGAATAAATGATGTGTAACACTGTTTGATAAATATTTTTTTTTAACTGAAGTTAACTGAAGTACTCTCTGGGCATGATTAACATAATGCTAAATGTCTTAGCCTACCAATGCCTAAATACAGAGTTTAGTCTTGTCTTTGTGTGATTGCCTGTGTGGAGTTTGCATGTTTGCAGCCCCTGAGTTATTTCACTTGTTGTTCTAATTTTTTAATTTATGAAGATATTTGCACAATACATGAAACATTTTTTTTCAAATATATTTTATTTCTTTTCAAATCATAGAAGTACATATTTACAAACAGAACAAGAAGTTAAACAGAGTACATATAAAAATTAAAGTGTGACAGTGTAGATACAACGATTCTGTCTTTCGGCTTTTCCTGGTTAGGGGTCGCCACAGCGGAACTCCGGTCCGCTAATGATTGGCAGTTGATTTTTACGTACCGGCTTGCCAGGCCTGACGCACAACCTTCAATGAAGGTACACCCATTCACACATGTCTCCACGCAGAAGATGCTCTAGCTGAGAATCGAACCGGACAGCGTCTTACTGTGAGGCGACAACGCTACCGCAGCACCAACACCGCGGTAGATACAATACAGAGTTAAATTACTGGGATGCACAGATTTATCATAGTTGTATATTTACAGTATAAACCTATCTTGAAGAGGAGAAGATTTAGTTTGTACACTTATAGTTATAAAATGGAAGTTAGAATAACAAACAAAGTACAACTATGTACAATATAGTGTTACCATAGATAGAATCATTCATTGCATGTTTGGGTAAAAGAGAAGAAAACACAGAAAGTTCTTAAACATTTTCAGGCCTTGGATTTTTCCTGTTTGCATATATCTTATGGGGTTTTGTGTTTAACATATACATTTAAATTACTAATTTCTGCATTGAGAGGCATTTTATTTAACTTAATCTTAATATGTTATTTAGTAGGAGATTCCAGTAATTCTGGAAGTAAGAGAGTTTATTTTTATTTTTTACTATTAGCTTATGTGAAGATATGTATTTTATTGCCATATTTTTAAATCCATTCCATGATAATTTAGTACAGTCAAGCCAGTTTTGGGTTACATACAGTTTAATTAATACAAAAATAGTAATTAACACATTTATTTATTTTAGATGGTTTCTGTGATGGTATATGTAGAATCACAAATTCCCATGAGAGTGTTTTTTTTGTAACCCATTTTCTCCAGTTTAAGTTTCAATGCACACTATAGTTTATATACATGTTTACAGCTCCAAAACGCATGTAGTATATCTGCTGTCCTAGAAGGACAGAATGGACAATAAGGGGAAAAATTTGGGTTAAATTTATTGATTCATTTATGGATAAGGTATGAATTATTATCTATCATAAGTTGTGTGTAGATTAATTTTTTGAAAGGAGTAAGCTTTATCGTACTATCTATTGCTTACAATTTTTGATCAAATGTAATACTTTGTTTTTCTTTATTCCAACAGTTTGAGTATAGTAAGGAGGATTGATACTTGACTGAAAAAAAAGTAATTTATAAACATTTGAGAGCATTTTTTCTTTGCATAGTAAGTATTTAAGAATTACCTCAGCCATTGTAATATTTGGCTCATTTACTTGTATCTATACCGCTATTGTATTGATGATGTCTTTTATTTGTCTTAATATAGTATCATATTTTTTCTGTAAGTATAGTGTTTTTCTGGTGTCCACAATCGAGTGTTCCTTTAATTTATAAAAATCCCATGCTATAGTGTGTCTCAACAAAGAACAGGGGTTTAAATTAATCAAACTGTTATTGATTATAAGATTCAGGTTTAGATGTATTGATTGTAACAGTTCAAGGGTAGATTCTAGATTTAAAGATGTCAATAGCTTTTGAAAGATATTAATTTCATTTTTGATCAATTTTTGGACTTTGATTTCTTTGATGTTTCCCTGATTGATATACGGGACTGATTTTGGATTGCTGTTTAGAGTTTTGGTATATCCAAACCACATCTTAACCCACATTGGTGTCCACTCTTTTTCATTTGGGTTATAATTTGCTATTTGGATAATCTAATTTGCACAGCTTATTTCAATGTTTGCCCGTGTTTTTTGAACAATTTCTTTCATTAATGCTTTTGAATATGTTCAAATCCTATTCCCAGATATTTGAGTCAGTAGTTTATTTTAATTTCAGAATCTGGGAAATAATACTCTTTATGTACAACAGGATTGACTGGAAAGATGCAGGATTTAGATGGATTGATTTCAAAGTTTGTTATATTTAAGAAGTTTTCAATTGTTCTTAATATTTTATGTAAGTCCATGTTAGGAAATTGAAAATAGATGTTTAAGTCATCTGCAAAAGCAGTAAATTTTAAGTTTGTATTCTGGATTGTTGGTATGTGATGGAAAGTTTTTTGTCCTATACAAAGCAGGGGTGGTCAATGTAAATGTTAGAAAGATAAGGGGATGGGGGCAACCTTATCTGGTTCCATTAATAATTTTTATTGGGTCTGAAATGTGAAACATTTTATGTAGGGAGAATTTTACTAAATCAGAATGTATGAGCATCTATAGGTATAAAAATGAAAAATAGAAATAATGAATTTTATAAATGTATGCTGTCCTGTAGTATTGTTAATAAGTTTGTTTTGCAGGTATTAGACTATGTACATCAGCTTACAATGGGTGATAAGGAATTAGTTCGGGATAACTGGGGACTTCATTTACATATAATGTGTAATGTTTAAACTCCTACTGCTGTAAATTTTAGCACTATTTTTACATGTCACTTGAAAATGAAGAGTTTTTAGTATTTTCATCATGTGGCTTGACCATGTGACTTTTAGATCATTTATAAGTGAAGGAATAATTGCTTTAAATTTTGTTTGATGATGTCTCGTGTTAAGCTGATTTAAAAGCAAACACATTTACCCACCTAGCAATTGATTAAACATTTCTGGTTTGCTTGACTGTTGCTCTTTTCATTTTATTTTCCAACTATATAAAATAGTCAAAAGAGCATAAAGAAGCAGTGATGCTTAAGATGACATGCTCCAACCCCATATATATGTTGGATACCATACGGTGCAAACTACCCTATAGAGTTATTCATTGTGCAGATAGTCCCTTGTCTTAAAAAAGTGTTTTGTCTCTCCTATTTTACAAAAGTAGCACCAGTAGCTCTTTCTTGGGAGTCCAAATATTTTGACTGGCTTAAACATGAAAATCAAAAAGTGATTCCTGTAAAGGTAACAGCAAAGAAAAATATGGTAGCAGTTGTGCGAAGTATAGCTCCAGACCACATAAAATAAACCAAGAACTTTAATATTTGGTAAGCACTTTCACCACTATCCGTGGCTTCCTCAGACCATATACAAAAGTAAAAACACACACAAAGAGGTTTTTAAGCTGTTCCTGTATACCTCATTAACCTGAACGACCACTCCCAGTCAATCAGGTTGCTGTAGTTACACCCTCTTTTAAAACATCAATCCCTTCATCTGTATTACATAGTACTACTTTTAAAATACAATTTTTGTATCACATTAAAAATGTAGTTCAGCAATCAAAGCATTCAAAGCATTCATAGGCATCGACAAGCATTTCATATTTAGAAACATTTCAAAGCATTGCTACTATCAGCAGCATATCAAATGCTATATATTATGCTAAGCATCATTATGTGAACAACAATGATAATAAAGTCTCTATTCATTATAAATACTTTGCTAAGTTCATATTGCACAATGTTATCTGCTTTGCTTCAGATATGTAATGTTACTTAAAAATTATTACAATAGAATAGCTAGGTCTGACCTTCCATATATTCCTATTACTTCTAACAGTATAAAATAAAGCTGCAGTTTAAAATGCAAACAAGTTACCCATGCCATATGTTCAGATTCCATTTTAAAATTCAGACTTCTTCCCATCACATTTTCAACTATTAAACTTATCCAGCAAGTGTAATCCACATAAGATATACTTATATTGCACCCCCATTATGTTGTTTTCCATTTCCAAAAGTTAGAAATGTTAAAAATGAGAGAGATGTGCTCTTTGTCATTGCAGTGTCTTTGTTCATGTACAATGACATCATCACACTCGGCAAATGCTCTGTTTCACTTCCTCCCACTTTCTTCATTCAATATAATAGACAACCAGGTAATATAAAATGTATATCATTGCTAGATAGTTTAAAGTACACCAAGTCACAAATTCGTATGTATAAACAGTTCCAGTCTAGGGAAATTTCTGCTTTTCCCATAGAATCAAATCATGCTGTTAGACTCATAGACTTGTACTAGGCTAACTGCTCTTGCGAGCCATTTTAAGCCTAGCCAATTATCCCTTGTGAGATTCAAACCCTGCACCTTGTGTTCGTAAGGCAAGCACCTTAACCATTAGGCCACCCTCCCAACCCAATAAATTCCCACTGTCAGTCTCGAACCCAGGACCTTGGTAACATTAGTCTGTATGACCTACCACTAAGCCATGCCTGCCTTTGCATTTCTGTCTTTCATATGTCAGTCAGGTATATGTGACTATAAGCACAAGACTCATTATATGCACACATCCAGGCACAGTTTTTTACAAATATAATAAACTAAACTTTAACTCTATACCTCTGGGCTCCCCATTCAAACCATAAAATATATATTCTATGGGTAATAATAGTTCAATATATATATATATATATATATATATATATATATATATATATATATATATATATAGATATATATAGATATATATAAATAAATACATTTTATATATATATATATATATATATATATATATATATATATATATATATATTTATAATATATATATGGGTCTACCTGATAACACCAACACAGCAAAACACCGACAACGAAATAACCGACATGACAAAACCAAAAGTTCAAAAACACGAAACTTCACATGCCCGACAAACCACAATCCCGACAATCAACAAAACAAATAACTTTCCCAAAAAACACACACACACACAGCACAAGCACACCAAAAACCTTACAAACCTACACTAAACCTTACATACACAACTATATATGCACTAACCTTAACCCAAACCCCTAAGGTTTGTCATTATCACACACTTACCTTACCCGCACCCTAACCCTATCTCACTTAATCTGCCCCAACCCTTAAGTCTGTCACTATCGCACACTTACCTTACCTACACCCTAACCCTAACTCACTTAATCTGCCCCTAACCCTTAAGTCCGTCACTATTGCACACTTACCTTACCCGCACCCTAACACTAATTCACTTAACCCACCCCTAAACCTAATGTCCGTCACTATCGCACACTTACCTCACCCTCACCCTACCCTAACGTCCATCACTATCACACACTTACCTTACCCACACCCTGACCGTAACCTATTGCACACTTACCTTAACATGTCTGTGTTCTAAGCGTCGGGATTCTCAACTGTCAGTTTTCTCTGTTGTTGATCTTCTGGTGTCGGTTATCTCGTTGTCGTTCTTCTCAGCTTTCAGCATAAACATGTAGACCTATATATATATATATATATATATATATATATATATATATATATATATAGCAGTTTAGTGGTGCAAATATATACATCACCAGTTTACTTAAAAACAGGACTTATTTGATATTCTTGTCCTACATATAGACTCCAAGTATATACTTCATAGCACACTCGGAACAATCTATTACGGTTTGTCAAAGGCATTGTTATACAGCTATATGGTACTTTAAATATAATGTACTTTATGTGAATAGGGGCTTCTAACAGCCATTTAAAGATGGATGGATGGATGCTTTGGTTTTCAAATCTTATTCTTAGCAATCTTATCATAGACAGCCCATATTTACAAACATATTTAAGTGAGTGCTGTTACAACAGGTTGAGTGAAACTCCAGTGTGTTCTTACTAAGTGGAAATATTTTTAATACCACCTATTAAGTATATCATATGTCACTATTTTCTAGATATTCCTCATGCTTCTAAAGCACTTTTAATTGATACTTTCCCATTCAATCCCTTCTCCATATCTGCTCTGAGTTTGAGTATCCATCTGAGCTCATTTCTTTCTGTCATATTCTTAATATTACCCAGCCTTTTCCCAATAATAACTTCTTCCAATGCTATAAATTTGAAATCATGGTATATACCACTTCTCTCTATGTATTTAGGCAAGGCACTTACAGTAACCCTATTCCTTATACTACTAATATGTTCCTTAATGCGTTCTCTAAATGTCCTGTTTGTCTTGCCTACATAAAAGTGTAGGCAGCAGTCACATTGTGCTGCATAAATGATATTCATACTGCCACAAGTGACTGCACCATTCAATTTATATTTATTACCAGTGACCGGGTGGACAAACTCATCATGTATTTGGATTACTTCCAGTTAAATCCCTTGGGTAACATAGCATGCATTTAAGATTTTTCCTATTTCTAAAAATGAAACTAGGATACTCTCCAACCACTCCCCTAATCCTTCTATCTGTCATAAAAAGCGGCCAGTGTTTATTAAAGGCATCTCTTACTTTCCTCACATCACTTGTGTATGATATAGAGACATTAACTACATTCTTGTTAATCATTTTATCAGTTCTATTTAATGCTTGATCTATCTTATTTGAAAAATATGGCCTTGCTCTTCCTTTCCTAAGTGTCTTTACTTCTCCCAATTTATCAGTCACTTCCTTCTTTTTATAACCCCTATCATATAAATTATTTCCCAGGGTTACTAGTCCTTCTTTGAATGTGGGTTCCTGGTTGCTCAAGCGTGAAACCCTCATTTCTTGTCATTTAACTATATTTGAACAGGTTTTATTAGGGTGCATGCTTGTCCTATACAATAATGTGTTATGATAGCACACTTTCCTATAAACCTTGGTGTCAAACATACCTTCATTTCCTTTCATTACAAATATATCCAAGAATGACAACCCTTGAAGTGAATGATTCATTGTAAACTTTAGGAAGCTAGTAGTAGCTTGTGCATCATTGACAAATTTGTTCAATGCTGGAAGGGACTGTCCCACACAAGAAAAATATCATCCACAAACCTATGGTAAAGTTTCACATGATTCTTATACAATTCTAGGGGAAACAGCTGTTCCACTTCCCATTGGGCCATAACTGTGTTGGCATAGCTGTTAACACAGCACGTTCCCATAGCTACACCTTCGCGTTGTAAGTAGTATTTACTATCAAAAACAAACATATTGTTTTCCAGCACTACTTCCATAAACCTACATATCATGTCTATGAGCTGTCCTCCATAGTCACTATTATGGTGAAGGAATCTATATAAATATTCAACACCTTCACCATTCGGTATTGATGTAAAAAAGGAGGTTACATCGAGGGTGACTAAATAGTGTTCCCCACTCATAGTTGACATTTAACTATATGTATATAGGCTCTCTAGGAAGTGCTTGGAATCTTTTAATACTACTTGAGATTTATCCAAGATAGGTTTAATTTTCTTTTCTATGAAATGGAAAATGGTTCACTTTGCTAGGAAGTGGAAGGAAGTAAAACGGAGCATTTGCCGAGGGTAATGACGTCATGGAGCATTAGCGAAGGAGCTGCAATGACAATGAGCACATCTCTCTCATTTTTAACATTTCTAACTTTTGGAAATGGAAAACAGCATAACAGTGGTGCAATATAAGTATATCTTATGTGGATTACACTTGCTGGATAAGTTTAATAGTTGTAAATGTGATGGGAAGAAGTCGGATTTTTAAAATGGAATCTGAACATATGGCATGGGTATGGGTAACTTGTTTGCATTTTAAACTGCAGCTTTATTTATACTGTTATAAGTAATAGGAATATATGGAAGGTCAGACCTAGCTATGCTATTGTAATAATTTTTAAGTAACAGTACATATCTGAAGCAAAGCAGATAACATTGTGCAATATGAACTTAGCAAAGCATATGTAATGAATAGAGACTTTAGTATCATTGCTGTTCACATAATGATGCTTAGCATAATATATAGCATTTGGTATGCTGCTGATAGAAGCAATGCTTTAAAATGTTTCTAAATATGAAATGCTTGTCGATGCCTATGAATGCTTTGAATTCTTTGATTGCTGAACTAGATTTTTAATGTGATATAAAAATTGCATTTTAAAAGTAGTACTATGTAATATAGAGGAAGGGACTGATGTTTTAAAAGAGGGTGTGACTACAGCAACCTGATTGACTGGGAGTGGTCGTTCATGTTTATGAGGTATACAGGAACAGTCTAAAAACTTCTTTGTGTATGTTTTTGCATTTGTATATGGTCTGAGGAAGCCACGGATAGTGGTGAAAGCGCTTACTGAATATGTAAGTTCTTAGTTTATTTTATGTGATCTGGAGCTATACTTCGTGCAACTGCTACCGTATTTTTCTTTGCTATTACTTTTACCTGTTTGGTGGGACAGTTTACGTTTACCAGCTAGTTGTTTGCCTGTTTTTTGATTCCTGTAAAGGGCTGCGCCATTTTAATGTCAAAATATACAGTAAACTCTCTGTTAACTGGCATCCATGGCGATTGCTAGATGCTGGATAACTGTAATTTCTAGTTGCTTGAGAGTTACTATTAAAAATAGGCCTAACTAATACTGCACCATATGCTATTTGTTTGTTTTGAATTGTTCTCAGGTTGGGGAAAGAATTTATTTCTATCTTCCTTTTTAAAACTCTAAAAGTGCAAAAATTTAAGGTATGTTCCTGCGGGGAGAAAACAGAAAGTGCAACACATGAAAATTGTACTGTTATTTCCTCTATATTTTTTTGCCGGTTGCTTGAGATTGTTGGTTGCTTGAGTTCCACTTAACTGAGCATTTACTGTACTGTCTTTGATAATTTTCTGACTTTACCTGTTTGTTTATTTGTTTGTTCCACATGTGCATCATGACCTGTGCTAACTGGACCAGACAGGAATAATCACTTTCTGTACTTAAATACAAAATTCTAAACTTTCCTCTTTATGCTGTTTTGGAGTTAGTAATTTCAGCTGCTGTCTTCTTTTGAATCATCACATATCTGGCCAAAGAAAGGACTTTTTCCCATTCATATGACAAAGGATGCCTCAGCAGGTGTCTGCTGTTATATTAAATTTGATGCAAGTTATCACCAACTACTTTATTTACCATTTTGTGCTTCACCTGCCTCTTGTCTAGATAAGATTATCTGAAGTGAATATGATGTTTCTGTTGTACATCTCCTCCTCTCCTTCCACTATGTAATTTCTCTCCATATGACTTGCCTATCTGATATTTTATTAAATCTCTCTGGTTTTGTTTGACCTTTGCTCTTCTCATTTTATTTTCCATGTCTTCAATTGTTTCTGTTTGGCGTTTTATACATTTTACAGCTGGGAAACGTGGCTCTTCAGTATTGCTTTGTATTTATGTTCCAGGTTGAAATGGCTGACTAGCTAATCATTTCTCCACTAGTCTTACTACATCCCTCAGGTGAGGTATCAGGAAAGAACACTGGAAACTAATCCAGAGGAAATTTCTGGGTGCCATTTTTATGAGAGTTGAATGACTTCAGAGTAATTTGTGCAATATCCATTGCATTTACATGAATGTTGTAATGTAAAACACAGCTTATCTTTTCAGTGGGTAACAAATTGGTACTAGAGGTAACTTTTCATTTATAGTTAATTATAATGACAGGTCTAGAAATAGTTTGGGAGTAGCTGCTACAGTGTCAGACAGGTGCTGTACCATCTCATGGGGTATGGAGGCATCATGGGCATAATAAAAATTAGGCAGGTTTTTCACCAATGAATTAATAAGGGGATACTTGAGATGTTCTTCCCAGTGATACAGATGTTTAAGAGTTAGTTTTGTACAGAGAAGATGAAGTGCATCTGTCAGACATCAGACTGGATTTATCACCCAGAGTTATCTATAGCATTACTTCAACCAGTTAATAAAACTAAAAACAGGAGAAGGTTATGGGGATTAATCTACCAGATACTGTCAGCCTCCCCTAGTCTCTCTGTCGATTTATCTAGTTCTCTGAATATCTATTTATTTATTGATAAACAGAATAATCAGCTTTGGTTAGACTAATTTTCATCAGCAGCCTGGTGAACGTTCTGCCTAGCTATTTTCTTGATGTGGAAAATTGGCATCCTGAGACAGATTATCCTGTTATTCAGGTTGGCAGCATGAGGAAATATCACAGCCTGTACTTCAGCTTTTCAGCTATAGTTAGCTAAGGCACCAGAAAGTAATCTTGGTCTGATTTCCAATACGTTGCAGAAAAAAAAAATGACTAGCTTGTCAGTAGTTGCAATCAAACAGGTTGTGATTGGTAGACAGGCAAGCATGGGTCAGGAAGGCCAGATGATATTTTGTCTGACAGCATGCATGCTTGCCTGAATTGAAAACATATGTTGTTTATATTTTGTGTAATGGATAAAGTTGTAAAAGCCAGCCTTAATGTCTTTCAATAAAGTATTCATAGGTTCATAAGTTGGTACTAGGCTATCGGCCCTAGGGCCTATACAAGCCAAGCCATAACAATTCTCTGACTATTTCTTCCCAGAATATTTACTTCCCTGGTCCCCTGTCTAGCAGGGTGACTGGTATGATCCCCGGAGTGAATTTCCTATCTCCCATTCAATTGTCAAGGTTCCTTTTGAAGAGGGCCAAAGAGGCGCTCAGCTTGACATGTATGGGCAGTCTATTCCAGAGTATGGGGAGTCTCTGGGTCAGACACCTATCCCTCCAGCATGTTTTGTTCATTCTGATGACCAGGTTTAGATTCCTGGAGTATGTGGCTCTGGGAGATTGGGGTTTCTTTAAGTGTAGCATGTCCAACAGCACTGGGTTTGACATGGCCTTGTATGTTAAGCAGAGATCGCCTCTGAGCAGGCGATATGCAACAGAATGTAGCTGGAGTTTTATTAGATGGTCAGCATAGGGCATCTGCATTAGTCCTGTGATTCTTTTAGTGAGGTATTTCTGTGGCCTTTCTAGTTGTTGCAGATGTCTTGTGAGGTACATACCAAATGGGGCATTGTACTCTATAATGGGTCTAATGAGGGATGTGTGCAGTGGGACAATGACTGCTTTTTTTCTGGATGAAAAGCCCTTAGTGATGAGGTGTGCCACATAGAAGGATTTCCTGACTGTTGTGGCTATGTGGTTATCGAAGGTGAGACCACTGTCCACCTGTGTCCCTAAGTCTCTTATCACACTTTTGGTGTTTTGTGTACTGCCACTTATGTGGTAATTCATGGGTACATGTTTTTTCCCAAAGGGGATAACTATACATTTCTTGGCATTGAGCTTGAGCCCGTGCCTCTGGCACCAAGCATCTCTTTCTGTAAGGCCCTCTGTAAGACCCTTTTGTAGAATATCCACATCATTTGGGGATTCAATAATGGCTCCCAGTTTGCAGTCATCTATGAACTTTGTCAGCCAGAGTCACTTAGTTCTGGCCTGTACTTCAGAGAAGTAGATGCCAAACAAGAGCGGTCCCAGGACTGAACCCTGAGGTACTCCACTTGTCACTTGTCTGGAGCTGGATTTTGAGTCGGCTACTTTTACAGTGTGTGTCCTGTCAGTAAGCCAGTTGTTAACACGTCGAGTGGCATAGGGATTAATGCCCAGCTTAGTAAGTTTATCTATTATTCCGGAGTGAGGGGTGGTGTTTAAGGCCTTGGCAAGGTCCACATAGGCTGTCTGGACCACTTTACCCCTTGACCACGGCTCTGGAGACTGATTCAAAGAAGTCAAACAGATTGAGAAGACAAGATCGGCCCTTTACAAAACCAAACTGGGTGGGGTCCAGTGTTTGAAGGTTGCCAATGTCTTTGTTTATAAGTTCCATGATAATGCGTTCCATGGCTTTGCAGATCAGGCTCATCAAACTTATGGGATGATAGTTCCCGGGATCCAAGGTGGATCCCCCCTTGTGGAGTGGGATAACTGTAGCTGTGCACCACTCGCTGGGCACGAAGCCTGAGGTGAGGCTATGATTAAACATGACAATTAGGTGAGGTGCCAGTTCATTTTGTAGTTCATGTAGTACACAGCCCAGGATGTCATCTGGTTCCATGGATGCTGTATTCTTAGCTTTGAAGAGTGTTTTTTACCTGTGTGGCTGTGATTACCAGAATTTGACAATCTTTTGGAATTGAGATGGGCTATTTAGGGGGTGGAAGGGGGGGTGAATTTGACACTGAAGCGATCTGCCAGGATATTGGCAATATCTTTGTGATCAGTATATTTAATGCCATTCTGTTGTAGCTCAGAGCAGATCTGAGCATTGCCAGTTCGATTCTTGACATAACTATAGAATGCCTTGTGGTTGTTCTTGGAATCTTGGGAAATTTTATTTTTGTAACTAGCTTTGGAGGATTTTATGAGGGATCTCAGCTTCTTACTGAGGCTGGTAAGGAAGTTATTTGCATCCTGGGATTTTCCTCTTTACTGCAACAGTTTCTTCCTTCTGTTGTATAGTTTGTTTATGGCAGGGGACCACCAGATTGGGTTCCTTTTTTTGGAGGAGACCGTCTTGGTTCTATTTGGGATGGCACAATTCATGCATGAGTGGATGTGCTCGTACAGTGCCTTAGTGTAAGACTCAGCAGTCAAACTTTCAGTTCCTGTCTGCATGGGTGTCATTAAGTTTTGTCACTTCTGACTTTAGTATGAAGTTGGCTTCGGAGAAGTTTTTTTATGGAGCTTTCCCTACTGGAGGGTGGGGTGGGATGTGAACATCAAGGGTGATTAGCTTATGGTCAGACCTGACCAATGAGGGGGTGACCACTGGTGTGGAGCATTGATCTCTCATGCTGGTAATGACCAGGTCTAGGATATTTGAGCCCATGGTGGGACTATGGATTAGTTGGTCCAGGGCATTGGAATTTATGAATTCCAAAAACCATTAGGTAAAGGTGTTGGTACCTGAGTAGGTTTCCCAATTAATGGCAGGATAGTTGAAATCACTCAGTATTAGAGTGTTTAGTTGTATCTCAATATTTTCTAGTATGTTTAGAAAGGTGTAGTGAGAATCTTGGGGCATGGTGGGGGATCTGTAGCAAGCTACAATTTGGATTGCAGTCTTACCTAGTGTTAGTTGCACCTGGAAAATTTCAGATGCATTGTGTTGGGCAACTAGCCTGGAGGTGTGAATTTCCTTGGTGAATATGGACACTCCTCCACCTTTAATGCTTTGATCCTGGTTTGATGGCCGAAAAGTGTGGTAAGAGTTGTAGCCTGGTATTGCAGAGGTGCTCTCTAGAGCCTTGAACCAGGTCTCAGTTACTGCACAGATATCAATGTTCTCAATTTTTGGAGTGCCAAGACTCAGACAGGTGAACACATTTCAGAAATTATATTTTCTTCACTCTGTGAAGACTGGCAGTCAAGTTACATACAGGATGCCTAGCACAGTTGCATTACTAATGCTAAAATGGAGAATAAACATCCTTATCTTATATACTAATTATAAAAGTTTAGGATAGGTTAAAGAGACCTGTGCTACACACAGCTTGTCATACTATTCTCCATGATCACTAACAATGTCAGGCTACTTTTAAGACCTCTGCCCCCTGTTTAAACAACTATTTGCTACACAGGTTGGAAGAACCTTCAGAAATGTTGCAAACATGTCTGTGTGATGCAATTAATGTCCCTTCTGAATGAAGAGTGGCTAACTCTTTGGGACTTGTATGGAATATCTTAATCAAATGGACACAGATTATTTCCTTTTTATAGGTAGATTCTGCACTGCTAGCCAGGATATATTCCATGGCACTGGTGTGATGTGCGGCATAGTGTATATAAGTCAGTGTATTCTGCATTTTGATTAGTAGCCTACTGATAGCAGTACACTTCTCTCAATGTATCACATTCGGTCAGACAGTCGTAGTGAGAGTATAGTCTTCACTCTGGTGCTGAAGTTGGCTGTAAATATAGCTACTAGAAACCACATATCACACTTGACTGAAATAAGAGCTTCATCAGCTTCACATGCCTTTTATTGATGTATATATTTGTTTGTTTATTTATTTAATTTGTTTACCAGGGTACTGCATAAATCAGTATAGACCAACGTCTTGCTCATCCCTTGGGAAATACAAACATTACACAAAAAATGGCAGAGATGTAAGCAATAACATTGTAGTTTAGCTTAGTTACACAGAAAAACTACTTTTGTATATGTATATTCTAGTATACAAGCAGACTGTAATGGACAACATTTACATTAGTTTCTAAAGTTGGTCAAACTTCACTAATTCTGTGAGATGAGAAGAAAAGAGGAAAGGATATAGGGATAATGTAGGTTGCATGTCCTTTGCTGAAGGACCATTTCACTTGCATTAAGAATTGCTTTTTTACATACATATTAAATTTGGAGTAAGTGTTGATTTTCTTTAGATTGATGGGGAAGGCTTTCTGAAGAGTAGATGCCAGAGAGGAGAAAGGCGAATGGGCATGCAGTGCTTCGGAGTTTGGCTCTAGGGGTAATCTGAGTTAATGTGGCCTCTGAGCAGTGCCTCAGTTAATATGAATTTTAACTGAAAGGGGAGTACATATCTGGGGTTGGAGTTCTTTGTAATGTTGGAATCCTAAAAAATAGGTTGGATCTTTGTTTTATGGACAGCCATTTGGCTTTTTCAAGGGTGATACACTGATGTTCATGGAGAATTGAGCTTGTACTGAATCGGCAGATGCTGCTAGAGATGGTGTAGTGTGTGCTGGTGCTTTTCTTGGAGACAGTTATGAAAATGGGTAGTTCATATTCTAGCTAAGATAGGATTACTCCATTACTAGTGGCTGCTCTGGCTTATGAGATAGAAAAAAGGAGATCTGTTTAGTGCAGAAGAGGAGTTTATTTTTGCTCTCACTATGTCCAAGTTGAAATGAAAGTTTATAAATTAAGCAGGGAATAATCCTAGATATTTGCAGCTGGAGGTTGTTTATATGGTATGACTGTGTTAGCCAAAGACAGTCTTGAAGAGGTTGAGATGGAAGTTTCTATAGAATGTCTGATAAAGATGTGAAGTAAAGCATTATCACACATATAATTGTTTTCTGCATTTACTTTAAAACTATAAAGCAGTTATATAAGACAGAAAGTGCCATGAGACTCATGTCATATTATTAGCATGAAAAAATAAATCTCAGTTGTTTGTTTTATAGCAGGATAGGAACTCAAAACAGAACTAAAGGAATTTTTAACTACAAACATCACTGACGGCTTAACATTCTTAACACTTCCAAAAATAATCATGAAGAAAATAAGACTCTAGCAATAAGATTTTAATTGGAGCCTGTCTGCATCTGTCACTAATTACTCCTATTAATGTTATTGATAAAGGCAAGTGTGATGATATGAGGTAGTGCCATCTGTGCCAGGAAGATTAGGGCAGTACATGTGTAACATATAGCATTGCTAGCTGGAGTTTTGTAAAGAATTTTATGTCATTTGACTATCACACTGATTTGTACAGATGCTTGTGCTTAAAATGTATTTGTAAAGTTGCTTGTGTTAAAAATGCATCAGCAGTGGATCCTGCTGAACAGAAAAGAGATATGCATGTACATCAGAGAGTATTATTATAACTGATTAAATGTGTATGTTTAAACAGAGAATTCTGGAAGGGAAGAAATGAATCTCAGTCCAGCTAATTTTGAAAAGTAGGCTGAAAATTAAATGGGTTGGTTTCGGCGATAAATATTTTCTCTTATAGGTATGATTGCAGCCAGAGACAAAAATATTTGGGAAAACCAGGAAAAGGAATCCTACTGTGTTGTCCTTAGGGGTGGACTAATTATTACCCTGAAAGGGTGGAAGTTTTTGAAATTGTTTTATACCTTTCAGATGCTGCTACAGATCTTACCAAAGTACTGGGTGTGTATTGTACCACAGTCAGGTGACCAGGTGTGATGCCATTCTATAATCAGCAGTAACAGTCAGATGACCAGATGTGATGCCATTCTATAATCAGCAGTAAAATAATTTTTTAGATATTAATGATAGACATTCTGGAACTCTCGCAGCACCACTTTGTTTTTCAGAACCTGACAGGAAAAATCTCTCACAGACATCTCACACAACAGCACACTTCATCTTGCCTTGCTGTAGTAAGCAACTCAACATTCATCATCTTGCTTTGCTGTAGTGAGCAATTTAACTAGGAAACAATAATTTTTTAGTCAGTCCGGAAAATAGAGTGAGATTAGTTAAGTACTGTTTTTCTGTATCTGTGAATCTATCTGTGTTATTTTTAATATTTCCTGTAATTGAAACTCTGGTGTTTATTGTAACTAGATATTCAGTATTCTTATGTTTTCTACTTTATTATTTATTATTACATATTTCTTACCATTTATCGTGACTGTTTTTTTAGAAAATACTTTTAACATCTTGAGAATACTTATGCTTATTTTAGTGATACTGTGGCCGCTCCTGAAAGACTTGCTGCATTGGTCATTCTCTACCATTTGTATTAGTATTAAGTTTACTCAATATTATTGGGTACCCTTGTAAGACCCTTAGAGTAGCTGACTGGTATCAGCATAATTACCTTATAATCTGGTAAAGTTTTGTGTGTGTGTGTGTGTGTGTGTGTGTGTGTGTGTGTGTGTGTGTGTGTGTGAAGATCAAATATTCAAATGTGTGTGTCAGTTACTTAAAATAGGGACACAGAGCTCCAAAGTAGTCAGTGTGGAGTCTTGTTTGGGGCCTGGGGAGAGACAGACAGTCTAGCCTCAGGTCTGGAATGTGTTCACTGTGTGCCCTTAATGGAAATTGTGCTCGGTGCAGACAGCTGCATCTGAAAATACTGTGTGAATCTATTTTTGCTCCTAGTACCCATCCCTCACCATTGTCAGTGGTGTGGATTGAGGTTCCTTGATTACTGTCTTGGACCAGGGACCTTCACAGCATGTAATAGCAATGCTAATATATTTCATATAAAAAGAAAACACAGGGAAAAGAAAGAAGTACAAAAACATCTTTTTATGCCTATCACCTATTACCCTGAGAGTACAGTCCAAACAGCAGGACAAAACCCAAAGGTATGTGCTACTCAGTCTTCCTAAATAGTTTAAAACAGAACATAAACCCATTTAGTCCTGCACTTTTGGTGAAGATGCCTATAATAGCTGATACATTTAAGTCTTTGTTTATAATTATGCAATGCCAGTATTAAGTGTTACCATAACTACAACATGTTAATGATATCTGTAATTTGGTGTGTATACTGGCAAATAAAGACATCTAAAAAATTGTATAAGATAATACATATAACTTGCTTTGTTAGTATAATGACAATCCTCCTGATGATGATCATAAATGCTTATATCAATCACCTTGCAAATTCAAAGAGAGGTACAACAAGATCACTTTTCATGAGATCTGTGACAGACATCATTTCTGAGTTTTCTAGATTACATAGTTTTGTCCTATATCATGTACTGTATTAACAAAATGTGATGAAGTCTGTGGATCTGGTTTATCTTTAGAAACCAGTTATAGTGTAATAAACAATAGTGCTGTCAAGTTGAACTGAACAGTAATCCTATATAAAGTGAAAGCTATATTAACTCACTGACAAGAATGTTAATGCATTACTTAGTAAGAAGGACATTGTTACAATGTCAGCATAGCTCGTGACATTCAGATTACATTATATTTATTTATTTATTTACTTTCATTTTTATCACTTAGACTACCTGACATGAGGCATTTATTTCCTCCTATGAATTATAGAAAGCAAAATGACCAAATGTTTAACAAACTGTTATTGTATTTATGAAATGCTGCTCCCAATTCAGATGTGTAGAATTGCCCTGAAAACAGCTAACTAGCTGGTAAAGTTTGGTCTCTGTTGTTTTTAATTATGATGCAGATAGAAACGTATAATGCAAAATAAGTACTTCTGACTTATGATTCCTTGCTTGAAGTATCATTTAGTACTATTGATGCAGGGGTTCACAAGTTGTTACTTAAATAATATGCACTGTAATTGCACATCATAAAGAAAAACAAACTAACCACAGACTACACATAGCTAACAAATCAAACAACAATAAAAAATCACATTTAAATAACACTTAAATACCCAATAATACATTGTTGATGAATGACTTATTGATGTTGTATTACTACTCAAATTATTTGCACACAATTTAAATCTTATATGTCAGTTGAAAAGCATTCCTTTTTAAGACTGTGCTACAGATGCAAGACTGAAAAAAATGCAGATTTGCAATCTCTAATTGCTGCTTTCTTTAACTAATTTTGCCCAAATATGCAACTCTGATTTTAGGAGGTTTTTAGAAGTGAAGGCTAGTCACAAGTTCTTCGGCTGGATTCCAAAAGATAGCTGCGGACAGCACAGTACATCAAAAGAAGACTTCAGTGCACTAGCTGCAGACATGATTTCAGAAGACATGCCGGAATCAGTCTGAGTACTTCTTTATTTAGTGTAGGATAATTCCAGATTCTGTACATGCTCATCAGATTCCAAAACACAATATGTGTACCCATCGTAACTTAAAGCACTTTGTCACATTTTAAATTGCCTATTGCAACCTAAAATGTGACAAAGTGCTTTGCTGAAAATATTTCCAAAATGCTCAGCAAATGCTGTATTTCGACCCTGATGATGGAAGTTATCTCAGACAGAAGTCTGTGGAATCCATGTCATAACTGAAAAATAAAAACAGAATATAACTGTCAGTGAATGAAATACAACAGGCTGCCTTACTGCAAGCCATACACAAAGATATGGCAATGTGTCCCAGAAGGCAGCCAGTTAAAGCCAACTGTCAGAGCAGGAAGTAATTGACAGGTACTGCTTAGACAGACAGCTGGTGCAGGCTGCGTGTAACATATGCTGTTTACACATTTCTGTGTGTGCATTGCGAGGCAACCTCATACCCATCAAAGCAAAAGTTTACCTGAGCTTAGGTATACTGGCATCTGGGACATTCCAATGGCATATGGGAAATGCTCTAGGAGTGTCTGTAGATCACAACATGTGTATGTACCTTTAAGAAGTATTTTCCAAATGTAGCATGTGCATATAAATAGTGAGCATGTGCAGGCAGTAGTGCCATTTTGAGAGAACAGCCAGAGTGTTAACATGTATGAGTGTGGCAGTCAGTCTATTTATAAGTTTATTTGAGTTTAATTTACAAAGCCTCATTTTTTATGTATTTGTGTATAATAAAGCTGCTTGAACTGAATCCACAAATGCTCATCATTTGTTTTATCCTGACCAGATGAGCAACAGTGTTCCAGACAGCTGACAGCTTCATCCTCTCACAGTTCCTGGCAACAATGTGCTCCAAGGTAGATGGGTAACTCCACTTTCCATTTACAGTCATGGATTGCTGAAATGCCATGCAGTAGTTCTACACCTCTGCCAGTTCCCGAATTTCACATTGCAATAGACTGCACCTATGTCTCTATTAAAATTCTCATGAAACCTGAATCAGAAAGGTAAATAAATAGAAAGGGGTGACCATCAGGTGGTGTGCTCAGCAGATGGCAGTACAAGGAATATAATGGCAACACAGTCTGGTAGTGTCACAATGCTGCTTTATGTAGGGAAAGTGGTCTGATGTCTTTTCAATATGGCAAAATACATGAGGGAGTACAACTGGATAAGTACAGGAACACAGCTAGAATATAAGCAGAATACACCCCTGTCAATAGTATGCATGATAACAACATATCTCCCCCCACATCAACAGGTGACAGGCATCCACTCGAGCTGTAAGTAATGATGCAATACAGAAAAGCATCCAACCCTGCTGAAGAGGTGTACAGTAGTACAGTACAGCACCTGCTGCAACCAGAAACAACATTGAGCATGTGTCTGGTATACTGAAAACCAGATTCAGATGCCTGGACTCATCCGAGTGTGCACTACAATACACACCTGAAAAGATGGCACAGATGATGACTGTGTGCACCATGCTATGCAACATGTTAACAACCATGCAACCATGCATGGTGGTTTGCCTGCTGCAGGTGTGGGTCACCTTCTCTAAGAACCCCAAATGTTTGAAGATGACATGTCACAGCTGTCAGAGGAAGATCAGGAGAACAAGTGGGGAGAAGAAGCAGGAATGGGTGCTAGACAATATGACCACAAGTCCTAGCTCAGGTAACACAGCAGCATTTGAAACACACCTTTGAGTTATGACAAACCTCACATGCAGATGTACACACAATAAACATCGATGTTCATGAGTTGCCAGAAAACAGCAGCACAGATTGCATTTAATGAAAATGGCCCACTAAATGTTCTCATTGAGCATCACACATTACATGATCATAACATATTACAATATGAACTTATACAAAACAATAATGCGAGGAACCATCAAATCAGGCTAGAAGTGACACAGGTATGCATACAGTCATAGTGGTGCATGTATGAATGTCAGACAAGGGAAATTAAAATGTAAACTCCATCCCTATCTGTCTATTATCAAATCATGCAGATATGAAACCAAGTCATCATGCATTGCATCACTGTCATCAATATTGCTATTAACATATGTCAGTGCAAAAGAGGAAATAATTATCAACAAGAGAAAGTAGCGACCTAGGTCAGTCAAAATACAAGAATCCCATGGCATTAGACTGCATAACACCCATGCACAATGATGACATGTCCATTTGTACTGTGCCAGGCAGTATCACTGTCTCATGGGGAAGAGTCAACATCAACAACAGAGTCAATATGAGACAGTGGGGTACGGGCAACATCCTGCCCAACATCTTATGTCCCCAAATCATCAAAATGGCTGGGCATGTTTTCCTGTACATCTGAGGCTACAACCTGATCCATACAGCTGTCATCATCTGACCAGATTGTATCTCCAAATCTGTGTCCTATGTGCCACTGACCATGTTAGCACAGTGAGGTGCATCACATCCCACCTCAGGATGAAGTAATGGGCTACTGGAGGCAGCAGGCAGTGGACATTCTACAAAAAGAGACAGGAAACACAGACAGGTTACATTTACATAAATTATATGCTGCAGCTCAGTGCTGACATATGGGACAGCTATATAGCTAAACCGCTATATATGCTAAGGACTTACCAGGAGGTTGTTTCCAGGCATGGATCTTGAAACATATATAACAGGGAGAGATGACATTTACATTATATTTGCAACATATGTGAGTAAGAACAGAATAAGACACACCTGATATGTCCTCATAGAAATCCACTGCTAGAGGTGAGGGCTGAAATACAATTGTTGTAGGTAAACAAAGCAGCAATACAGTATTACTAAGCATATACCCATCATCAATCACCATTCCAGTAAAGATATAACACACAATAGGTTATATATACCTATACTGGTTGGTTAAGGCTGACATATTGTCCTATGCAGGTGTAGAAGGACACAGCATTATTGGAGGGTACCAAAAGTAGTATTGAAATTGACATGTATGAAACAGAGGAAGTGTCATACCAGTTACA
This sequence comes from Protopterus annectens, assembly GCF_019279795.1. NCBI lineage: Eukaryota > Metazoa > Chordata > Ceratodontiformes > Protopteridae > Protopterus > Protopterus annectens. The sequence continues at coordinate 1,785,395,678 of NC_056731.1, forward strand.
TCCTACCTGTGTGGTGAGGTTCTCATTTGCTGTAATGTGGATCCTGTAGTAGAAAAAACAAATAACGACCAACATGCGGGTATGCAACACAGTCACAAAAGCAGGGAAAGGTACATGATGGCATATAGACCACACTAACAGGATATGTAGACAACTGACATATAGTACACATGTTGTCCAGATGCACTTGTGTAAGAAAAACAGTGGCATAAATACCGTACATCACAGGTGTGCTACAAATTGATGCAACCTATAAACATGGTGGAAAACCATACCTGGTTTGTCTGTAAGTGCACCTGCATAACCCATGTCTCATGATGATGTATCTGTAGGTAACTATGGCAGGGATACATAAACATGTTGGTATACACCTTTGTGATGACAGGCAGTAGAGGCAATAACAGATAATGGTCACAGTAATATATATGGCAACACTCACCTGACATGTTTTGCTGCTGTGCAGATGTGGATGGACCTGTGCAAATGAATAAAGACAACTTTACACATGTTGCTGGAAGTGTTATGTATGTACTGCATTTGTACAATAATATGCCATTTCTTTTTTGGTGGGTATCATCAGCATATGTGCTCCCACAATCAAAACACAAAAATAACAATACATGCATATGTGTGAAACAATGATACATAATGAGGTAATGTAAATGCAACAATTTTCAGAAAAGTACAATTTACATGTATGTCCTTGAACACCTGCTTCTGTATCTCATCTGAGTACACAGTGATCACAACTAATGTTTCTCAGAGACATCAGGAACTCTGTTACCTCATCTGGGGGAATCAATGATGGGCCACTACTGGAAGGATTCCTTGACCTCTCATACCAGCATATCCTGTTGAATGCATGATGGTTCATGTGAAAGCAATGTCACTGAACAGCCTCCTGGTATCTATTCTGACTCCCACAGCATTTACCATGTTGGTCAGGTCTGTATACACTTCATTCCTATATGCAATATTTCCCAGCCATCCAAGGACACAGTGTCCATGCTGGCACAGAGCTTTGATGATAATGTAATTTTCTCGGGTAGAGAAGTTTTCACCTCTACTTCAGTTTGTCATCTAGAAGACAATGATATGCACATGGTATGATTTATATAGGACCCAAATATGGACATGATGATAACGCATGTATATGTCAATTGTCCTGTTTTCCATTCATGTGCAGTGCAAAGCTATACAAAATAGTTCCTATCATGTAAAGTACTGTTACATAAAAAAGAACATATGTAACATGAAAACAACTTCTGAATTCATGGGTCACCATCTCCACTTATGATATCTGTAGAGGTCATATGTGAGATTTGATCCCCTTGTAGTGGGCATCACAAGAAAGAAAGGACAGCCGCACAACCATTTTGCCACATCCTCTGTATGACATGAATGGACTTCACACATTAACATGCACATCATGAAATAATGGTCATGTGTAAACCGATAATGTTGGTTTGCTGTCATACATAATTGCAGCCAGTGAGACACACTGTAATATTGAAAGTTACTGTCAATGTATGTTATGTGACACTGCTATAAAGAAAACCTGTAGAAAGCAAACAGTCATAGTAACATTAACTGTTATGCATGAATACCTACTCATCAACACAGTAAACAATGAGGAGGCAATGCCCTTCCCAATTTGTCTGTATAAGATAAAATGCACTAACAACCACTACTATATTACTATTACAAGAAAGTATCTTTACAGTAGCAATTGTACAAGTTATGAAAACCTTCTAAAAGCCTTGTTATCCGTAGCCATACCACCGACAGTACAAGGTAACCAGACATGAACACAAATATATTTTTATTCCAGCACTACCTATAGTGCATGTATTGCTAAGCATTATTTAATATACAGGAATATCATATCAAGATATCAATACTGATATCAATGAATGTTACCGAACATGCAATGAATGGATGCACTTCGAATACGTTGGTTTGTGTAATTATACTACAAAATGTACAGGGTCACCAGCAATACATGCAAATGTATTGTCAGTCAGTCCATATGAACTGTTCACTGGGATTCTTTCTATTTATAGGTTCATAGGTTCATAGGTTCATAGGTTTATACTAGGCTATCTGCCCTAAGGCATTTATAAGCCTAGCCCAAATTATTGTGGCTTACGCCACCCCTTATATGAAAAAATACTGTGCCCATTAGTTTGTTGTGCCTCTGTCCAGCAGTGACACAGAGTTGATTCCTGGGGTAAACCTACGATCTCCCATCCACAGGTCTAGATTTCTCTTGAACAGAGTCAGCGAGGTGCTCTGCCTCACATGGACTGGGATTTTATTCCACAGCATAGGGAGTCTCTGAGTGATAAATCTATCCCTCCAGCATGTCCTATTTATATCCGTGCTAAGGTTTAAGTCGCTTGCTCTAGTGGTTTTGGTGGATTTGGATTTTTTGAGGTGGAGCACGTCCATTAATTCCGGGTTGGACATGGCCTTGTATGTCAGGCACATGTCACCTCTGAGCAGACGGTATGCGACTGAATAGAGCTGGAGTTTCTTCAATCTGGCAGCATATGACAGATTTTGGAGTCCCTTTATCCTTTTGGTGAGGAACTTTTGGGGTCTCTCCAATTGCTGCAGATGTCGGGTGAGATACATCCCGAATGGGGCATTGTACTCGATCATTGGTCTGATAAGTGAAGAGTACAGGGAACAATGACCTCACTAGATCTGGATGTGAATCCCTTCATGATCAGGTGGGCAATGTAGAAGGTCTTTCTAACCACTTTAGCAATGTGAGTGTCAAAAGAAAGGCCACTGTCAACCTGGGTCCCCAGGTCCCTGATAACCTCTTCTGTGCTTAGTGGATTGCCACCTATATGGTAGCTTGGGGTTACCTTGTTTTTCCCGAAGGGTATGACTATACATTTTTTGGCGTTTAACTTCAGGCCATGGCTCTGGCACCAGCTATCTGTTTCCGTGAGTCCCTTCTGAAGGATATCCGTGTCCGATGCACTTTCCACTATGGCGCCCAGTTTCCAGTCGCCTGCAAACTTTGTCAGCCAAAGTCCTCCCATGTTGGCCTGTACTTCTGAGAAGTAGATGCCAAACAATAGGGGGCCAAGGACCGAGCCCTGTGGGAGACCACTTGTGACCGGCTTGGAGTCTGACACAGCGCCAGCAACTCTAACCCTGTGGGTTCTGTCCTTAAGCCAGTTTGCAACCCATCTTGTGACATATGGGTTTACATTTAAGCTGGTAAGTTTTTCTACAATACCCGAGTGGGGTATTGTGTCGAAAGCCTTGCAAGGTCAAGGTAGGCTGTATGGACTGCCTTTCCTTCATCAATGGCCTTGGTGACTGTTTCAAGAAGTCAACCAAGTTCAAAAGGCATGATCTTCCCTTGACAAAGCCAAACTGGGTCGGGTCCAATGTCTGCAAGTCCCCTATATCTTTGTTTATGAGCTCCATTATGATCCTCTCCATAGCTTTGCAGACTAGACTTGTTAAGCTTATGGGGCGGTAATTACCAGGGTCCATAGAGGCACCGCCTTTGTGGAGTGGGACCACAGTTGCCGCACGCCACTCCTTGGGCACGTATCCTGTGGTAAGGCTGAGATTAAACAGCTGCCTTATGTGCGGGTTTAATTCCTCATTTAGCTCGTGTAGCACACAGCCGGGGACACCATCCGGTCCCATTGATGCTGTGTTTTTAGCTTTAGAGAGAGCAGCTTTCACCTGCGCATTTGAGATGTCCGGGAGGCTACACTCGGCTGGGATAGTTATCTCTCCTTTAGGGGAGAGGGGTGAAGTTTGCACTGAACCTGTCTGCCAGTATGTTGGCAATGTCTGTGGGTTCAGTGATTTTTGTATCATTTTGGACTAATTCTGAGCATATCTGGGAGTTTCCACCCAGGTTCCTAACATAGCTGAAAAAGGCCTTATGATTGTCCTTTGAATCCATGGCAATTTTTCTCTCAAAATTGGCCTTAGTTGATTTTATGAGTGCTCATATTTTTTACTAATAATGATCAGGGGTGACTTCCTTTTATGGATTTTGTTCTATCATGTAATAGCTTTCTCCTCTTATTGTAAAGTTTGTTAATGGCTGGGGTCCACCAGACTGGACATTTGCCCTTTGTGGAAAGAGTCTTGGTTTTATTTGGGATTGCCTGATCCATGCAGTCCTGGAGGTGTTCATAGAAGGCATTTGTAAGGGCTTCCGCAGCTTGGGTTGTGGTTTCCTCTGGCTCAGGGGCCTTGAAGGATACCACACCAGTCTTGAGTAGTGTGAAGTTTGCTTTAGAGAAGTTCTTCACTATGGTCTTTTTGCTTGGGGTGGGGCGGGATGTGGATTTCCAGTGAGATTAGTTTATGATCAGATCTCACCAATGAGGGATATACTTCGTGTGGAGCATTTTGTCCCCATATTTGTGACAATGAGATCTAGTATATTTTCTCCTCTCATGGGAACAGTGACTAGCTGTTCCATGGCATTTGAATTTATGAACTCCAGGAACCATTGGGCTAGAAAGTTAGGGCTTGAGTAATGTTCCCAGTCTATATTCGGGTAGTTGAAGTCACCCAATATGATGGTGTTTGGAGATACATTTATACCCTCCAGTGTCTTCAGGAAGGCTGTGTGGGGTTCCTGAGTTTGAGAGGGTGGCCTGTAGCATGCTACAATTTGTAGAGCAGTTTTGCCTATGGTTAGTTGCACCTGGATGGTTTCCGAAGCTTGCGTTGCCACCAACCTGGAGGTGTGAGTATCCTTTATGAATATGGATACATCCCCTCCTTTTGTGGTGTGGTCCGGGTTTTGGGGCCGGAATGCATGATATGAGGTAAAACCTAATAGTGCCGGGGTGCTCTCAGGAGCCTTGAACCAGGTTTCAGTTACAGCACAGACATCGATGTTCTCCATACAGAGAAGGGCCTCGAGTGTGTGCATTTTGAGATTTAGACTTCTGGCATTGAGCAGCATTACCCTCAGTTTCTTCCCATTTTTGTTTTCTAGGGTGGTAGGTTTAGAATTTGAGCCTTGCCTAAAAAAGGCACTATGGGGGTGGCAAGAGCCTTAGCCAATATCCGGAATCCCAGGGGTGACAGGTGCAAGCCACCCTTGCGAAGCAGCGTGGCTTGTCAAGCATGTCATCCCAGGCAGACAGACACTGGATCCCCTTTGAATGACACCAGACATTAAGCCAATTGTTAAAGCTGATCATCTTGTCTCTATATTGTGGCATCATTCTTGGTGAAGGAAGGATACTGCTCAGGGTTAGGGTCATACCTGCCTGGGCTACATAATCAGAGAGCTCCTCTATGTCTCTTTTCATGTAGTCCAGGGAGGTACGTCTCAGGTCGTTCACACCAGCATGGACAATGACTGTGTCATATTTGTACTTGCCATGGAGTGACCCGAGTGCTTGTGTTATGTGGCGGATTCTAGCGCCCGATAGGCAGCTTACTGTGACCCTCTCCTTGTTCAGCCTGGTGAGTGGGACGTCAGTGTGTCTGACTATGGAGTCACCTATGACAAGTATGTTTGGTGTTGTATTTGGCCTTAAGGGCTGTGACTGCTTTGCAAACTGCTTTTGTGGTTTATGTGTTGCTTGTGGGGTGTCTTGAGGTAGCAGTTGTTTGGGTGTCTGCTTTGGAGGCCTCTGCTGTTTAGGTAAATTTTACTCAGAGCCTCCGAGTATGTCTTTGTGTGTTTATGTGTTTGATTCAGTGGAGTGGTAGCATTATGTGAGGCTGGTTTTGTGGTGTGTGTAGTTGCCTTCTCCTCCTGTCTGGTCTTGCCAGTCCTGAGTTGAGAGAGCTCAGCCTCCAGTTTGGCTAAATAGCTGCATCTCTCGCAAGTATTTGTGTTATGTGGGAGGAGGAGAGGGTTGTCTGTGTACATGAGGCAGTTATAACATTGCCTCAAGATTCCCAGATTCACCAGCTGGACCGGAGAGGAGATTGACAACTGACCTTTGGACATGCTAGAATAATATTGGGAAATCCTTAATTGAAAACAAGGGCCAGTGGGGAGTGAGGGTGTAGTGCTTTTAATTTATCTTTAAAAGTATATATGTCTAATTCTTACTTGTCAGTGATGCAGATATACCCAGTTGTATGCATAGTGCTCTATCTGAAACCACTGCATAATGTCACAGACAGTTTGTATTGAAGACAATTTTCTTTACCCAAAGAAGTGGCTGTCAATATAATAAATAGATTTATGAATAATAATAATAAAGTAGGTATGTAATAAGAGCAATATATTTCACCACAGCAATGACAGTAAGTGCCATATTACCTTTGAAGGTAGCTGTAAGTCAGGTATACCTTAAAGTAGTACGAGCTATGTGCATGCAGCTTTTAATTACCATTTGTGCCATACATAATTTATGATCTTCGTTATTTTTTATTTATTTATTTATCTGGTATTTGTTTACCAGGAAAGTCTGGCTGGGTTATGAGGCACCCATTTTCAGCAGAGGCTGGGGAGAAAAGCTTCAGGTAAATATAGTTAACAGAATGAAAAGCTAGGCTGACATAACAAAGTCATAACATTCAAGCACAAATATGAAAACAACACATTAGGTCAGAATGAAAACTTATCAGACATAATAAAGTCATAACATTCAAGCACAGATATGAAAACAACACATTAGGTCAGGATGAGAACTTAACAGGCATAATAAAGTCATAATATTCAAGCTCAAAATTTAAAAAACTACACATTAGTTTGTCAGAATAAAAACTCAACAGACATAATAAAGTCATTGTGATCAAGCAAAAAATTATATGGAAAGCCTGATAATAGGAAGATGCAACATTATTTACATAATAGATGATTATCATAATGATTATTAGTATTCTAAAGGTCACGGAATATGTTAACAGATTATATTGGTGAAGGTGTAGGATAGCACAAGTAGAGAAGGTTAGGGTGTGATAGAGGGAATAGTAGGAATAGATTTGGAAAAGGTATGAGTATAACCTCATGTGTAGAGAAAGGGGGGGACTAGAGAGAGTAGAGGTAGAGAAAGGTATAAGAATACCTCAGCCTGGGCTCATACAGGAGTAAATCCAAGCTTTGTTGAAGTATCCTTTTATAGAGGTTTTGAAGGAGTGCAGGTTAGTAGCAGTTTTGATAGTTAAAGGAAGGGAGTTCCATAGTTTTGACATGGAGCAGGAGAAAAAGCTTAGACCTGGGGTTTTGTTAGGTTTACAAGTTGTGAGGAGATGTTTTTCTTCTGATCTGAGATGTTTATTTGAGATATAAAAGTTGATTAATGGGCTAAGAGCAGGATGAGCTAGTTGGTTGTAGTTGTACATATTGGAGGTGATGAGGAAGTTCAAGCCATCTTAAGGAATGTTGGGCTTTGCAGTAATGAGTTAGAGATTTTGTGTTTATGGCAAATTTGGCAAGTTATCATTTATTTAATTATCATTCAAGGTTTTGGTATCCCATTTGTGCATGCCCACATAAGTTCTTGAAATTTGGTGCATTAACCAATAGCTTGGCCTAATAGGAAGATGCTCCATGAAATTGCCCAGTAGGTGTTATTAAACAGGACCATCCATAGCACATATCCATTAACCTCAAATGATCTAATACTATCCTATAAATGCTACTTTTAAAATGTGATGGTTGATACATTTACTGCTCATAATGTTGCTACCTGCGAACTCAGTGGGACCTCAGCGAACAATTTTCTGAAGGCTTTTTTTATGATCTGATCAACAAGATGGCTACTACGAGGAGGCTTTGGCATGTTCAGGCACCAAACCTAACCAAGGAGGAGACCACACAGATGTTTAGTATCTATGCTAGGCTTGAGCAATGTATGCAGGCATAGCCCAGAAACTTGGCAATGACTGACACCAATGATGGACAGGGATTTGCCAGACTGGAGTGCAGGTACACGACCACTACAATGACCTACATCAGAGGAATGCAGAGGATATTTACCAGAGGATTGCTGAAGTATGGAGACAGCCTGCAGATACCTACAGTACATGTCATAATAACGACTTTAACTGTACATTCCTATGTACATTGTACATATAGCTGTGATGAATATATCCTAAATATTCCTTTTAGAGTCATTACTTTGCTGTTCTGTCACTTAGTTAATACAGTTAAGCAATAAAACAAGGTGACTGCTCCTCCTTCTTGTGTGGGTTCAATTCCCATGGAAGGTCTTTCTTTAATAGTGTTATGTACATACTATTGAGCATAAGACATAAGTTTGTTTGGCAACTTATACAGTACATCTTTTTACACATCCAATATGTCTGTGTTTCACTGATGCCTACAGTGTCTAGGCCACCAGTGACTAGTCGTTTTTCCACTATCTGTAATACTCTGAGACCATTGCATAGTATACTTTTGTATGCATGAATACTGAGTCATACAGACCTATATTATTCCTCTTTGCTCAGAAAATGCATAACATTGTTAAATACATATTTGTTGTTCAAATGGGCATGAATGTATGAGTACTACAGGTTGGCATGTCTGCCAGATGTTGGCCTTTGTAAAACTTAATGCAGTCTGGCTGCTGCATATCTTGACTGTGTGTGGATCATAAAAGCATGTAGTGCTTAAGTGTTGGATGGGTTCATATTCCTCCATCATCCATGGGAATATGAATACATCCAAAGGTAGTTTGTTATGGGAGAAGGTATTGTGTTATCTTTCAGCTCAATCTGTTTATCAAGAGGCCAATATACGAAGAGGCCAATGTACATTTATCATGGATATAAGTGGGTTTGAATCCAAGCATGGGGTAGCTTAGATCACAGTTTGATCTGTCTGTGTTAATGTTTTGAAACTGATTGTAGATTTGTTCATGTATACATTTCGTTTGTACACATGTATGCCTATAGTGTTTATTTGTTGGATTATTATAAATGTTTCTATTATCTGGAAGTTTTCTGGAAACAGCATAGCTATGTCAATATAGCTGTATGTGTAAGGCTGTGACAATAGAGGTATACCTCACCTATACATTTGGAACATAGCTCTCAACCAGTCAAGGATACATCTCAACATAATCAGCAACTAATCCAGAAATATTCAGTGGCAATAAGGGTGGGACACATTTTCTGTGTTAGTGCTAGTAATGTGTGACAGTGACAGACTACTGGAATGTTAAATAATAAACATTTACCAATGTTTGGGTAGTCTATACCTCTAATAATTTGTCATTATTTATTAAGTGCAATTCACCACCTTTCCTCTAGTGTTATTAGGAGAGAGTGAAGGGACAGAGCTACACTTTGAGTCAAAATTAGGGACATGTTCTGAATAACAGGGACATTTGGGAAGTATGATTTGGTATGTCATAATACATTCTGGTTAGACACTGTTTACCCTCCTACCTAATGTAAATTTTAATGTATGACATTAACAGTGATGAACATGAGGTCCTGTGTATTTGTCTGTTTAATGAAGTCATGTTTCCTATTGCAATGTCTAAGACTCTGACCTATGAAATGTTGTTTTTGCGTATTACTGCTGCAACCATTGTGCCAACATGCAGTCAGGTTTGCATGCCTTTGTTTACAAATGCACAGCATGTAGTCCACATTAGACTGTAGTTTAAGCATTTTGTAATAGGGAAGCTCTGAGCTGTAATTTTATACCTTCCCTGCACAGTCATACCTTTCAGTTGTTTAATTGCAGTTATTCCATGCAATCACAAACAAGATAGTTTTGCTAGACAGGTAGGGGTAAGGATTATAGTGTGAACATAGTTGAAAGTCGTGGGTTTGAATTTCATGCTCTCCAAGCTGTGGTTAGTACTCTTCCACTGAGTAAAGTATTGAGCATAATACAGCAATAAATGAATGGGCAGAATTTGTAATTGTACTCCATGTTAAGGCTAGAAAACATGTGCTGCTCAGTTTTTGCAGGTGATGAAGATTGTGACATACAATAAATATCCCACTGAATTGCCACCAAAAATGTGACATCTGGACAATATCCAACCAGACTACCAACAATATTTGATGTCTCCTACTATCCTGGGTCAATAACTACTGAGCTTTAATCCTCACTACTGACTCCAATGTGAGACTGTCATTTAAACAGGAGTAAATATTTCAGAATTTTCCCCTAAGTTTACAACAGCATCAAGACTGATGCTGAAACACAACAGGAACACACGCTATAACCTGAGTCTGGACTGCATACTTTTGCCACACCAATTATAACTCCTTATTACACACTTCAGAGCAATGTGTCCCAGTTTTAAGACCTCTGACACACTCACACTTAAATAAATTAAATCTCACACATGCAAATACGTCTGAGAAAGCCTGGCACAGATTTCCAGCTGTATCCCTTCCCCAAAATAATATGGTAAAACTGCCACCAATCAGAGAGTCTTCATGCCCTTATAAAGAGGTGTCTAATTATGAAAATTAGATATTAAAACAAATGCTAAGCAGCCAAGCTTTCAGAGTGGTCAGGACGTTATCAAGGCAAATATAAAAACTCTCCAGTCACTAAAGAAAACATGTATTGATCAGCCACAATTCGAGTTAATAAATAATATTTAATACTGAGCAAAATTATTAAAAAATATAAAGGAGTACTTTCCAATAAATAAACATAACTCAGTCACCAGGAAAATTAAGTCAATACTGTAGGACAGAAATCCAACATTCAGCAAAATTGTAACTGATCTATCTGATTAGTTTTATTTTTCTTATCTGACTAAATAACACTGTCCCTGATATAAACTTTATTATTACAATAGAGCTAAGGCAGTCTTACAGTTCGTGATTAGTCCTTTTGGGTATCCACTTCACAGTACATCTGTGAACAGCTCAGAACTATAACTGACAACTGACTTCTGTAACTGGCTTCAACTATCTTCAGCAGGCTCTTCTTTAAACTAACCTGTCACAACTGTTCCAGTTCTAATTTTCATTTCATATTTTGAAAAATCAACCAGCAGCTGTTTACTAAAAGTTTCTTTCTGTCTTTCAGTTTCTGACAGTAACACATAGCAACTGTCAACATTCCGATGACATATTCTGCAGATCAGCTAAATCTGAGACAGTTTGCCTTTAAAATCTTTCTTCACAAACATGCACAGTTAGACATGTAAAAGAACACTGTTCAAGTCTTTAAAACATTCTGTACAGATTATAAATCAGCATGTAAGAACTTATTTACAATATCATAGCTAGTCATGCTGGCATATAATACACAGGTTAATCTGAAATTATGTATAAAAACTCAGACAGACATACTAGCACAAATAACAGTGTCTAATTTCTTCACAAGGATCTTGCCAGAAATTGGGCACTGTGCATCAAATGAATGCACTGCCGGGAGTGCAGCAGAGGGAGAGAGTTATGTGTTTGACTTGTCCATGTTATTTTACTAGAATAGATCATAACATTGTTAGGGAAGTGGTTTGGCTGCAGATCCATACATGCTAATATTAATTCAAGACTACCCATTATGCACTTGTAAGGTAACTGGAATAGTCATGTTTCCTGTGCTTAACAGTCTATATTTAATTAAAACATTTACATTTGAGTTAGGAGCAGGGTATATTTGCTGATGGTAATGTTTTTGATTGTACGTCATAACCTAGATGACAGACAGCCTGTATTACTTTCACAGTACTGTTGTTTGTAGTACATGCAAATTAATTGTGCTCTTATAAGTTTATCTCCACTTACTTGTCAAAAAGCAGTAGCTATAGCACTGGTATATGCTGAAGCAACTTATGTTCTTCATTTAAATCTCCTGTTGCATACTCATTGATTATCATGACAATGTTTGCATTTTGTGGGTATGTACATAGGGATCCCTACAGATGTATACAGTGATACATTAGTTGATGGACAGTGATGTGTATATGACATCATCTTAGGGTTTATATGCCACATGGTGTCACTGTGGTTATGACTGTCCAGTTGTTCTAGGGTGTTGTATTGCATTTTAGCAACTATTTAAAGTTGGTGTGTCAACCAATGTCCATGTTGCATTGCTCATCTTATTTGTATATTTTTTTTATATTTTCCACTGATTGCTCCTGTTACAATATCTTCCTAATGCACATAGGTTGTTTGAGGGCTGTTAATATGACTCATTACTTGCACAGACACCTAGATTACAGTTGTGGGTGATTCACGTATTGATACCTCAACATAAATGTGTGAGACAAACATACAGAATAAGGAACATGGAAATGGTTATATCCTCGCAGACAATCTGCTTGACAAAATGTTACTGATTATAGACTAGAAATGCTATGTTGCTGTGATTTTATAGTGTAGCACTTGTTTGGGAATTGTGATTCATGTCAGTTTACATGCCACAGTGTTATGGAATGCTTGCATTGATATGTCATGATGTACATGTGAACTGGCTATATACATGCTTGCTTGTCATGCTTAATGACAGGTGGTTCCTACTTGGTCAGGTAATGACAGGATTTCTACAGATAAGCCACGTATTGCATGCCATGACAGGCACTGAAGTAACCTATTGCCATTCTGTAATGGATAAGTGCCCTAGACATGGGCCTCTGTTGATATCATCCATATATATTGGTAACAGGACATTAGGAACGTGTCATGTGCATGATTGTCCATCTGCTAGCCTCACCTGTTCTTATTATTTTGTTTTTATTATACACATTATACATACTCTTTATAGGCCATATCATCTAAGAAGTAGGTGTTAATGACACTGGTAATGTATTGGGCTATACTTCATGTCTCATATGCAGGGATCATGATAATGGCATACTAAACACTGTCTGTAACATTCTTTATGCATGCATCAATTTGTGTTTAATGACAGCCATGTTTTGCACAGGAATGCATGGACTGTTAGACAAGTTGTTTTCCTCACTATGCTTTGGATTCATGCCTTACATCACATATGGTGGTAGAATTGTCTTTGGGCAGACCTTATTGTACTGTGTTGTACTGAAGGCTTTCTGCCTGTGGACTATGTCACAGTGGATATGTTATTTATTTACTTATTTTATTTATGTAACATTTGTTTACTGGGTAATTCCATCTGGGACAGAGCCCATTTTCAGGTGGAGGCCCATGGAAAAATGCTCCAGATGCATGTCCTTGGAATGTATACATATAGTTGTTGGAATGCATATTATGTACTTTCAGTATTTTTATGTGTTCCACCTTGACAGAGAGTGACAGATGTGGCTGCTCTCCTATCCAAAGCAGTAGACAGGAGCATGCAAGGCCACTGCCTGAGTACTCAGAGTCCAAGGATGATGATGGTGATGATGATGATGGGGCCTATGATGATGAAGAGGGCAGACCAGGACCTGCACCTGCTGTCATCCCTGCTGCACCCTGTAGAAGAAGTCAGCCACCATCATAGGCAGATGATTTTCAGGATCAGATCAGGGAGATTATGACTGATGTCTTTTGAACTCAGGTGAGGGATCTCATGGGTAATTTGTTCCAGGACATGCACTGGTCCATGATTGACTCCTTCTCATCATCATGAGATGATTTGTGATTTTCAGCCCCTACTGGGTAGCCCCGTAGGACCATAAGTATTGTCTGTGTGATTCAATTGTGTACTGTTGCCACCATGGTGTTTATGTATAAAGAATTGTATTGTATAGGCTCACTGGTGCATGCATAGCATACTTACGAGATATACATCCTGCTGCACAATGCAGATGTCATGTGACATTACCACAATAAACATGCAGTACTCATGTTGATGTCCATGAAATGCTATGCTTGATGCATACATAGCTTCTTATGGACAGGTGTGCTACGTCTTACCTCTGTGTGTATGTGTGTTTTCTTATGCATGCAGTGTTGCACAGTCTCATCATGCCCAATACATTGTGGCCCTGTATGTCACACTTATAAATTTATTAACATGCTGCTCCTGACACAATGTGTGTGTGGGATAACAGCAATGCACAAACAATATTTTCCCCATAGTTCACATATAACACAGTGAGATGGGTAAGTTTTATGGGTCTCTTAACCAACATGACATGCCCTTGCCTCTAGGCTTTCTTTGTCAATGTCCTTGCCTCTGTGTTTCTATGTGTCACATTGGCATACTGGCTTTGAGTGTGGCATGTAATGTCCACAATGGTGCTATGTTATATCATATAACTGTGGCTGCTGTGTATGGGCAGTCATACTTCATATACTGGATAGACCACCACTGTGCATTTCATTTATACCCCATGGAATTGCTACTTTATGTAGCAACATTCCAGAATTCCTTGTTTGCCCTTCTGTTATATTACAACATGCATGGATATGTTTGCATGCATACTCCTTGTATTATTTTAGTGAGGAACCTCTGTAGACATTCCAATTTTTGGATGTGCCTAGTTAGGTACATACCAAAGGGGGCATTGCACTCAACGACAGGCATGATGAATGCTGAATACAGTGGAAAAATGACCTCCTTGGACCTAGATTCTATACCTTTGTTTATAAGTTGCACAGCATAGAATAATTTCCCCACTGCTGTAGACACTTGATGGTCAAAAGCTAAATTGCCATCTAAGTGTCCCCTGAGTCCCTGACTATTGGGTCAACTCTTAATGATGTGTTGCTTGCAATAGTTACCAGAAGTGAATGACATCTTGAAGGATACTATTAAACATTTCTTGGCATTTGTCTATGTCAGCCCTTCCTAGAGAATATTTGTTTCAGTGGGGGATTCTATGACTGCTCTTAATTTGCAATCATCTGTAAATTTAGTCAGCCAGAGGCCTTTGACATTGGCCTTGACTTCAGAGAAGTAAATGCCAAATAAGAGTTGTCCTAGGACAGATCCCTGAGGGACTCTACATGTGACTGGTCTTTTTTTAGAGGTGGGCTCCCCAGTTCTAACTTCCTGGGTCCTATCTGTGACCCAGCTGGCTATCTACTGAGTGATATAAGTGTTTATACCCAACCTCTTTAGACCATCAACAATGCCTGAGTGGGATATAATATCAAATGCCTTGGCCAAGTCAAGATAGGCAGTGTGAACCATTTTTCCCTCATCCATTGTTTTGTTGCCCTTCTCAAAGAGGCCCACTAGCTTCAGTAGACATGACCTGCCCTTGACAAAACCAAATTGGATTGGTCCAGTGTCTGGTGGTTTCTTATGTCATTATTGATCATTTTCATGATAATTCTTTCCATGACTTTGCATATGAGATTAATGAGACTTATGAGTCAGTAGTTTCCAGGGTCTGTAGATGGCCCACCTTTGTGCAGAGAGATGACTGTTCCTGTTCTCCATTCATAAGGCATGAAGGCTGTTTGGAGCCTACAGTTAAATAGTTCCACTGGCCTGATAGGGCATGTTTCATGCTATGTAGAAGACATCCTAAAATATTATCTGGACCCCTTGATGTAGTATTTTTGACCATAGACAGCATTGAGGACCTGTTCCCTAGTGATGTAGGGGAGTTATATTTACACGAGGGAAGATTAAGAGGGAATAGGGGAAGAATTAGAGCTGAATGTTTCAGCCAGTAGGTTTGCTATATCTTCTGACTTCTATAATTTTTCCACTTCTTTTGGGTTTTTAGTACCATGATGGGAATGGACCCCATTTCTAAGTCAAAGTATGATTAAAGTTCATGAAATTACTATTGTTACAATCTTTGATGTCAACCAGAAGTGCTCTTTGCAACATTGGCAATGTGCCCAGTATTGACTCCTTCTGAAATTCATATGGAGTTACATGTATCAGTAATATATCCAAGTATGACTGTAAGTTCTTTTTTATAAGACCCATTGCCCCTACTACTAATGAAACTGTCTGGGTATCCTTCTTCCACATTGCCCTCATGTCTGCCTACAAATCCTGGTATTTTAAGACTTTGTGTCGCTCTGTATGTAAGACACTGTAATCACTGGGTGTAGCGATTTCAATGATCAATGCTACTTTTGCCTTCTTTTCACAAACTACTTATCTGATTTTCTCACATCTATTTTTTTGAACTGTCAGTCATGGGGTGATCCCATGTGATATAAATGACATCCTTTTCTATAATAATTTGTGGCTCACGTTTGCAATGTTTTTCAACTACTTCAGTATTATAATGTTTGCACAATTCCCAATGCAATAGTCTTGTCACATGATTATGCCTTTCAGTAGGGTCTATATTGAATTAGAGAATGCTTAGAAAAGCGAACGCTAATTCATCAACCCCTTTTAAACAAAAGCTTACAATCCCAAACACCCGGAACAGCGATTTTTTCACAGGGCAAAAAAAATCGCTGGGCCGGCTTCGGGAGTTCACCATTTCCTCCACTGCGGTGCAATCTCGAAGTTGGTATATTTAAGTAGGGAGGGTGTGGGGGGCACAGCTTCCCACAGCAGATGGTGTGGGGGGCGATTATGTAATGCTTTAAGGTTTTTTTGTTTTTTTTTGTGGGCCATCAATTTTTTTCCCTGGGAAAAAAATCGCTGTTCCGAGTGTTCGAGATTTTAAGATTTCACTTAAAAATGGTCGATGAATTATCGTTTGCTTTTTTAAGCCTTCGCTAATTCAATATAGATCCTACAGTATACAGTCCTTCTGCTGCTAGTATATCACAACCAGCAACAAGATGTGTGACTGTTTCCGATTCTGTTTTACAAAACCTACATTTGTCTGTTTCTATCACGTTCAATGGACTTTGTAAACCAACGTGTGCGAAGACTGCTGTCATGGGCCGCCAATATTAACCTATCATACTTTGGTTTAAATTCACCTCTCCTTAACCATGTTTGCATTCGATCCTGATCAACATGTGGTTGTTAGAGTTTTCTATACTTGCAGCTATATTTATGCATTTTCCACATTTCTTGCCTTCTCATCTGACCCTTCACAGTATATTCTTACTTTGTGTTTTGGCACATTCAGTTGCTACCTGATTTTATGTACTTCTTGTTTGATTTCCATTCCTGCTTGACACCAATATGCTTCTGCTAAACTAAGCAGGGAAGTCATCTTAGACTTATTCTCCTCATGTTTTAAAACGTTCACTATGTTTGGTCTTGTGAGGTCAGCAGATATGTGTCCAGTCCTACAATTGCAGATATATCCATGTAATCAATTTTGGGAGGCCCATACCTTCTTTAGAGCAGGGAATATATATATAGTCTTGGTATACACTGATTTTTATAAATCATTTGATAAGCATGAAGCATCTTTCTTGTTTTCCTGTCCAACTAATCCAATACCTTTTGGGGCCAGTCAATCACTCCAAATTTGTAAGTTATGACAGGAAGAACAAATTGGTTTATAGCTCGGGCTTTGTTCCTAGATGTCAGCACTGTTTTCACTATTAATTTTATTCCTCTAAAATATTCCTAACTAAGTTTGTTCACATTTGTTCATGTTTTATTGTGGATACTTCATCAATTCTCAAATATTTATACACACCCTCTTGCTCAAGTTCTTTCATATCACATTACTGTCTCAGGGCTGACATTTTCTTGGTGATGCAGCTTTTCTCTTTTAAAGGTTGCTTTGACATATTTATCAAGAACAAATGACATTATTACATCATCTGAGAATGTTTGACCACTTGCAGTCATGCTTTCAGCTCTGCATCTAATTAACTAAACAGTTTTAAATCAATCACAAAAAAAAGATAAGTCTTTACACTTTGTTGTTTTCTGGGAGCCAAATTGTAGCCATGAGATAATCTGTTAATTAGATAAATTAATGGTTTAAGGGCAAGACAAAAGAGCAGTAGTGACAAAGAGTGACACTGGAATATCCCCCTTTGAATTTTTAACCCTGGAAGAATAATTTGTCCTTTATCATGGCTTAACTTCAAAGTGGTTTGCCACTGTTTCATGGTCATTGTAATATAATTGATGCAGGGAGTATCTTATACATTTTTAAGCACTCTTTTATCCACGAATGTGGGATACTGTCAAATGCTTTTTTGTAGTTTATCCATGCCATATTTAAATTCTTCCCCTTTTTACATTTGTCCATTATGAATTTATTTAACAACAAATATTTCTTTGTTCCATATGACTTTCTTTTGTTACCCTTTTGTTCTATTGCCATGATTGAGTTTTCTTCTAAATGACTATAAACTCTGTCGGCATCAGTTCCAGTGCATAATTTATACATTGCCGGAAGGCAAGTTATTGGTCTATAGTTTTTTGGATAGCTTGTAGGTTTGCTCTTAAATAGGAGTATAGTTTTTTTCTGTTGTTAACCAGGTTGGCATCTGTTTGGAGTGTGATATAAATAGATCTTACTCATGTCTAAATCTTCATCTGAAGATGTTAATGCTTTTAGCCAGAGGTTAGGTAATGCATCTGGGCCCGGGGTTTCCAGTTAGGAGCTTTTCTTAACTTTGTTTCAATTTCTGTGGCCATTACTGCAGTCCATTTAATTTCCTGAACATCTAAACATTTTATTCTTTCTTTTACTTCTTCTATCCATTCAGCATCTTTGTTATGTTCCACAGGATCTTCTTAGATATTTCTCCAAAATGTATCTTTTTTTTTTTTTTTTGGTGGTGTTTGAATTCATTTTGCTTTTTTTCCCTGTTATTGTAAAACATTTTGGGGTCATCAATAAATTGCTTATTTTGTACTTTTTCTTTATATTTATGCGCATGTCTTTTACATTTCTCTGCCTGCGATAGTGCACGATAGATCCTGATCTGTTCAGATACTTCTCATTGCTTTTATCATATCTATCTTTCGGAGTATTTTTGTGATCTGTTTCCACTTCTATACTCTTCTACCAGTGATGCTCCTTGTCTTAATTGCTTTATAGTTTTCTCTATTTGATACTTCCATGATGGCATTTGATTTCTCCCCTTCCTTTCCCTTACTGCCTTTTTTGTGATGAGGTTTTATATGTTTTTAATTTAGCTGCACAGTAATACATCCTAGTTACTTCTGTTATATCGCATGAAATTCTATGAGCAGTCCTAATTACTGTGTTTATTTGTTTTATCAAACTTCTAACTTTTTGGGTTTTATCGACTTTCTCAAGTCTATTTTATTGATCTTAATATAGTTGTCCCTCTCTATTAATTCAAGCAACGCTTCTCTTAGATCATTTTCTTCTAAACTGAGAGCACTTTCTTTGTTCTCCGTTTCCTGTGGGAATTCTATAGAATGTTCCAGACCATCTTCCTGTGCCACATTCTCTTCAGTTTTACCCTGTGCCATCCATTGCTCTTTAATATGGAAACCCACTGCCTATCACTCCACAACACCGACTGCGTCAGAGATGCAATACTTTCATGTTCTTCCCTTGCTGTGCAACTCCAACTGAACTTTATTTTATTTTTTATTTATTTTATTTTACATTTGTTGACCGGGATAGTCCGACTGGATGCATGTCCATTTTTAACGGAGGACCGGGGAGAAAAGTTCCAAGGGTAAGCAGATTCAGCATTACATAATACCAGCATTACATATTATAAACAGACTATTTACAGTGATTACATAAGTAAGCAAGTTAAACAAGTTCCACAGGTTAGAGTTAATCCCGAGCATAAATCAGGATTAAATTAAATTACACAGTAAACTGGTTAACAGATTTTTACACATTCTAGAGAGAGTTATCCAGGCTTGATACATTGACATAGCCAGTTAAGTGCCAAATGTTGTTTGAGTCTAGTTTTAAATTGACCTAAGGTAGAAAGTAAGATAATATCAGCTGGAAGAGAGTTCCAGGGTCTACTTACAGAGTTTGCAAAGAGAGAGTCACCGGCTGTGTTATTAATTTTGCTAGTCTGAATTAGTAGTTTGTTAGATGATCGAAGCAGTATAGGATTGTTATAGGGGGTGATAATATTTTTAAGTGCAGGAGTATTGTCCGGATTATAGAGGATTTTATAGGCCATAATCAGTTGGTTATACTGGATTAGGCTGGGTAGCTCAAGCCACCCAAGCTGATTTAGATTGATGCAATGATGTGTCCTAAAAGGCAGCCCAGTGGCAAACCTGGCAATGTGGTTGTAGCAAATTCAGAGTTTGTTAAGGACAGTCTTGTTTAAATTCGAGAGTAAAGGGGATGCATACAGAAGGGTTGAAAGAAGGTGAGAGTGAGCTATGGCAATTTTAGCTGGAGGGGTTAGGAAGGCTTTTATTCTGTAAAGTGACCCTAGTTTTTTATTGATGGTTTTGATAGTTTGGTTAACATGTAGGTCAAATTTTAGATTATTATCTATGATGACACCTAATAGTTTTGTAGAAGGGTCAGTGGAGATTATTGTGCCATCATTTGAATTTATGGTAAAGGTGAAAGTGGTAGACCTACGTGTTGGTGAAAATAACAGCATTTTAGTTTTTTGGGGAATTAGGATCAGACGACGTTCAGAAAGCCAGTTTTCTATTGCATTAAAGGTGGTCTGGGTAGCTGACCATAACTCTATTAGAGATGTGGCCGAACAAATCAGAGTAGAGTCATCAGCATATTAGATACAGCTGACTTTTGGGATGACAGTATAAAGGTCGTTAATGAAGATGGAGAACAGCAAGGGCCCTAGTATAGAGCCTTGTGGTACTCCAAGAGTGTTAGGTAGAAAATTAGAGAATTTTTTCTGCCAGAGGACAGCCTGCTGTCGACTGTTCAGGTAGGATTGAAACCATTGAAGGGCTCTAGTATCTAGACAGAATGTTTGCAGGGTGTGGATTAAAAGTTGGTGATCAACCATATCAAATGCCTTGGAAAGATCCAAGAAGAGAGCTGAGGATATATAATTATTGTTGCAATTATGGTTTATGGTGTTGGTAAAGGCTAGGAGGGCTGAAGTAGTGCTGTGATGAGGACGGAAGCCATGCTGAGTGCTGCCATAAGGTGATTCTGGATTAGGTGGTGCATGAGTTGTCTATGAATATATTTTTCCATAATCTTTGCAAGTGGAGAGAGTATAGCTATTGGCCTATAACTGGAGAATTCAGTAGAACTGCCTCCTTTGTGAAGTGGGATTACATAGGATATTTTCCAGATGGTGGGAATTTTAGCTTCTTCTATGGTTTGATTGATTAGTATTGAGACGGGGTAAGCAATAGCATCAGCTGATTTTTTTAGGTACTCGGAAGGGAGTTGATCAGCAGAAAGTGTAGTGGGTTTTAATTTTTTGATCAAGGTATAGATAAGTGAAGTGGCGACTGGTTGGAAGCTGAACGCGAGTAGATTTCTAGGGGTGGTACTTTCAGGACCAGGGGAGCTAGGAGGTAGTTGGCTAGCTAGGGCTTGAATTGTCTCAGTAAAAAATCGGTTAAAACTGTCAGAAACATCTTCAGGGGTTTTATCAATAGTAGCAACAGAGATTGGGGTTGAAGTTTGTCCAGGATGTAGTAGATTATTTAAACCTGCCCAAAACTTCTGAGGGTTATTTTGATTTACTGTCTATAAATTACAGTAGTATTGTTTTTTGTCTTGTAAAATGGATTTTTTAGTTTCGTTCCAGGATTGCTTATATTTAATGTGATCTTGGGGGTCTTTAGAAGAACACCATAAAGCCCATGCTTTGTTTCTAAGGGTAATTTTGAGTTTCGACTCTTTAGAAAGCCATGGCACAGTTTTTGCCTTTGTTCTCTTTGAACGAACAGGTGCATGCAAATCAAGGATCTCAAGGAATTTGTTGTTAAAGTATGCTACTGCTTCCTCTAAGGGGAGATGTTTTAGAATAGACCAATTACATGAGTTTAGTTCTTGTTGGAATTTGGCAGGGTCAATTTTTTATTGTTTCTAACATTTCTGAGTAAGGGTTGTTGGGAATTAATGGCTTTGTGCTTAATTACATATGTGAGAAGGTGATCGCTTAGGCCATCAGGGAGGGTAAAAGAGGTGTACAGTTGGGGGTGACTATTTATGAGTACCCAGTCAAGTATGCTTTCTTTTTGGTTGGGTTTACCTATCCTGGTGGGGTTGGATATGATTTGTGTAAATGCATGCAGGTTAATATGGGTGGTTGGGGATTCTGAGGAACAGGTGCCCCAGTCTATGTTAAAGTCTCCAAGTAGTAGGGTTTATTGGGGGTAGTGACATGATAGCCAGTGCAGGATATCTTCAAGTGTAGATATATTCTTACCTGGGGGAATGTACATACAGATGATATTAATGCATTTATTTTTATTAAGTTGCAATTTGGTGGCAAGAATCTCTGAGTTATTAATCTGAGGTGGTTGTATTACATCTATGCTGACATTCAACTCAGATTTATAGAGTACAGCTACCCCACCCTCCTTCCTGGAAGCACGATCCATCCTGTGTATGTTGTACCCAGGTGGTAACACTTCATTGTTTGTAGTGTTAGGTTTTAACCAGGTTTCAGATAAACAGAGAATCTCAGGGGAGTGGACATCCAGAAGTGCATGCAATTCATGTACCTTGTTATTAATGCTTCTAATATTGAGATGACAGGCTAGGAGAGAGTTAGTTGATCTATTAATTGTAGATTTGTAGCTTAGATTGCAAGTAGAGGGGGTATGTATATCTGAAGTGGGTGGGCCAGGGATGGGGTGAATATTGTCACCAAGTATTAGATTAAGGCTATACTTGGTGATGAACTTTTGCACTGGTTTCCTGTGGAAGGCTCCAATGTATCTTCATATGGCAAGTGATTAGATGTTTCATACTCCACTGATTTCTCCTTAATTTGGGGATCCATTGAACCATCCTGCTGTGGTATTATCAGAGTTAGATTTTCTACACTAAATCCTTCACTTCATAGGTAATCCATAACCTCAGTTTCTGTTTGTACTTGCGGTTCAGTGAACTGAGTGCATGCTTAATGTTGTGGATCCTGATCCCTGATAAGCAACTGACTGTGACTTTCGACTTATTCAGTCCAGTGAGAGACACATCGCATGTCTCACAATGGAATCTCCAATGACCTGATTGTTGGATTGTGTGGTGATTTGCCTTATGGGCTTAGAAGTGGAGGCTTCATGAGATGTGGTGGCATGTGTTGATGATGTTTGGAAAGGGGTCTTTCGGGATTGCTTAGGGTATTTTTATGTATACTTCATCTAAGAAGTCTTTGGGGTTTAGAAAGGTTACATTTAAGTGCCTCAGCATATGTGGGTCTGTGTGTCTGCTTTGAACTGTGCGATGGGTGCAGAGTATGTACTACTAACAACCTAATTGACATTAAGAATGCTTTTATGTGAGAGCTTTGCCTCCAGTGACACTATGTAAATAGATCTCTCACATACACATCAGTTTGTTTGAGAATTAGCTGGTTGTCTGTAAACATGAGGCAATTTCTACATTGCCTCAGGATGCCCATATCCACCAAACAGGTAATGGTGATAGTGGGAAAGTTCATATCCATGGCAACAGGCTCTTTTTATTGATTAAATGGTTGCGTTGAGAATATAAAGTAATGTCAGGAGTATCTTGCTTGTAACTCTGAGGGCATTGTTTGTCACTGCAAACTAGTTGCCCTTTGTGCAACTAGGTATTGGTGAAATTTAAATGATGATTTTGCAGAATAAATGTCAACATAATGTCTACATCTAATCAGGGCACTGCCAAATACATGAGGGGAAGCTAGTAAGTAGATCCTCATGATTTATGGATGAAGTATTTAAAGAGATATTCTTAAGTTCAGTTGGACAGCAGCTAATCAAGCAGTACTTACTGAAAAGAAAGAATAACTTTGTCAAAAATGATGAAAAGTGGGGAGTCGCCTGATTGTCTACTGCCTGGCTACTACTACTGCTGGCCTCACTTTAGCTTCACACTGCTGGGGTACAATACTGTTTTTCTTCTTCTCTCATTAGAACCAAAATATTAGCACCATTCTCAAGATGAGAAGCAGACCAATGGCTCTTTTGGAAATCAGCAGTCTTGCCTCAGCTGATACAAGGGTCTGTAAGCTTGTTGTTGCATTTTCCAGGTAGATGCCTTGAATAGAAACTAGAACAATCAGGAAGGTCCAACACAGACACTCACCGCCCAATCAGAAACAGTCAGGAATCAGTGTACTCTGTTCCTTCTCTTACCAGGAGTAAAATATAAGCACAAACTCCAAGCTGACACCTATGAAGCAGTTACCAAGCTTTGTGGTGTTCAGCAGTCTTCATGAAATAATGACCCTATGCTCCTCTCATCAGAGCAAAACAGAAGTAATAATCCCATGATAACTACTGAGAGGCAGAATGTGGTGGTCTTCAACTAGATGTTGCAGATTTTAAAGGTAAGATGGATTAATATCCTAAGAGTATCAGTGTGCACTAAGCAGTTAGACATGATAGATATGGGTGGTTTTGTGGTGCAGTAGTTAGTGTTGTCACCTCACAGCAAGAGGTTCTCTTGTTTGATTCTTGGCTAGGGTACCTTCTGTTTGGAGCCTGAAATATGGAGTCCTTACTGCATTTGTGTGGCTTTCCTCCCATATTCCAAAGACATATATCTGGAGCTTTTCTCCCCGGGCCTCCACTGAAAATGGGTTCTGTCCCAGTTGGACCTTTCTGGTAAATAAATTTAGTGGGGGTAACATAAGCTTTAGCAATCTCAGTGGACACCCATTAAAATTAAAAGAGGAATATAGATTGTAAGGGGAGGGCATGTTGTATTTCGGCTGTATGGAATATAATGGGATGGCCAATACATTTAAATAGCTGAAGGTGAGTGATTTCACAAACTGATAATTTTGTGCTTACTCACAATAGCCAATGAAAGAGGAGAGGAAAGGAAATATGTGGTCAAAATAATTTAAAGGCTAGGCAACTAGAAAGATAGTTGAATTTAAAAACACAACAGCACTAGTGTGAGAGGGTGGGGCAAAATTTAATTTGTGTGTGACTCACAGGAGACATAGTTGTAATTAGTTTCCTAATTTAAATATGCAATTAAAAGCAGAATGTAAGTAAACACAGTGTAAAGGAAATATACCACAATATACAAAACAGAAGAAGGCAATGAAGCAATACAAAATATAACAAAGCAAAAACAAACTAACCTTTCCTTAACACCAATCTGTGGACCAGTCTGAGTAAGCTTTTCCAGTAAAAGCAACCCTTTACCTTTTATCTGTGAGGTAAGAACCTTAAAAATTAGGGCAACAGTTACTCTGCCTCTTCATCTGTAATCCACATCTGCTTTTCTATCTCCCTATTTTCATGGCTATGTACATTACTTGTGTTCCATACACATGTCCTGGACCCATTGTTAGCTCCTTTTAACCTTGGCAAAGTGGCCATGATTGTCCTTCACCTTTATTAATTTTTTTTTTTTTTGGTATTTTACAGATTCCGTTGGATTTTCCACTGAATGTATTTTATTAGTTCAGTACTTATGGAGACATCTGTAGTTGTTTGTGGACCTACTGGGCGGATTGCTGCTGATATGTATTAATTTAAAGCTACTATAGCTTACATTGGGATTGTACAATATCCATTGCTTTGGTACTGGACTTCACGGTTTATGATACACTTTTCTTGAATTACGTATTTGCTGTGACTGCTAGAAAGTACGCTTATACTGATGGGCAATTCTGTCATATTAGCATATTACAGGCTTATCTGCAACTTTTGCACAAATATTGATGAAATGCATCACATTCTGCAAATGTTATGGAATTTGGCTCAAAGTATAATCAATCTATTGCTCATCTTTCTAGAAGTATATATTTTTGATAATTATAAATAATATAGAGCAATATGAAGATCACTAGCATATCAAAATAGCTAAGTATTGTATTAAGAAAGATAAATGTTACTAAAATCAGGGTAGCTGTTATTTCTTATGTTGTTTTTCTTTCTTATTATTTCATTTAGCAACAATTTTTATGTAGTAACGTGCATTTTAGACACTTAAGGTGGCATTCATACTCAGTGAGTTTGCATTTCCCTAGCAATTTGTATACGTATATACAAATAAATTAAACATAGGTCATTTATGCTGAATAAGGAAAAGTGAAGATGTTTTAAAAAACACAGCCACTTATGGCAAAAGCATAAAATAACTAAAGTCAAGCATTAAGTACATATGAAGTACTAAGTGAAAGCTGTAGGATTTATATTACTTCATATGTCTCTGGATATTGAGAACAGATGCAGCTATGCACAGTCACACTTGAAAGGATTAAGGCAAGCAGCATGCTGTACAGCTTTAATTATTAATATTTAAAAAAATAGGTTTAAAATTCTTTATATAGGGGTACCGTTATGTGACTACCCTGATGGTTGCATTAAAGAGTAGAAAGGAAAAATAGGAAAGGTTAAAAAAGAGGAGGCACAACAAAGCAGGCAACACAGAAGGAAAACATCAAGAGGGTTGTGCTGGAGGTGATGGAAGTGGAGGGGCACTATATTTTTGGTGGTGGAAGTCACATCCGTATTTTATTAATTTTTTTTATAAGAGAGTAGCGTGGTGGGAAATAAGGTATAAGACAAAGGAAAGGGGTGGTGTAGGAGCCCCCAGGCAAAGGCTCCCAGACATTTTCACTGCCAATTGGTGGTGCAGGGTAGGAACCCAATGCTGAGGGGTAGGTCCTGTGGTGGTGCAGTGGTCAGCACTAATTGGACAAGCATGTCATGAATATAGGTTCATAGGTGTGTACTAGTCTAATGGCCCTGGGGTCTTTATAAGCCTAGCCCATAGAAGTGCCCTGGCATTTTGACATCCATCATTAGTTCCCAGTGCCTCTATCAAGTACAGCCACTGGAGTGATCCCCAGGGTGAACTTTCTATTTCCCATCCACTCATCAAGATTTCGCTTGGAGAGGGCTAGTGAGGTGCTCTGCTTGACATATATGGGAAGTCTATTCCAGAGCATGGGTAGTCTCTGGATTATGAACCTGTCTTTCTAGCATGTTCTGTTGATTGTGGTAATGAGGTTCAGGTCCCTGAAGTGTGTGGTGTGGAGGGACTGGGATTTCTTTAGATGTAGCATTTTTAACAGAGCTTGGTCAGACATGGCTTTGTAAGTCAAGCAGAGGTCGCCACTTAGTAGACAATATGAGACAGAGAATAGCTAGAGTTTTTTGAGTCTCTCTGTGCAAGACATGTGTTTAACGCCTAGGATCCTCTTCATGAGGTGCTTTTGTGGCCTCTCCAGCTATTGCTGGTGTCTTGGGAGGTACATGCCAAATGGGGCATTATACTCTATGATTGGTCTAATGAGGGAAGAGTACAGTGAAATTATCTCTTTCTTCCAGGATGTAAAACCCTTGGTAATGAGATGTGCCACATAGAAGGACTTTCTGACCACAGTGACAATGTAGTGGTCAAAGGAGAGGTTGCTGTTAACCTGTGTCCTCAGATCTCTTATAATGCTTTCAGTGTTCAGTGGGCTTCCATCGATGTGGTAATTAGTGGGAACTGAGTTTTTCCCAAAGAGGATGATGACACATTTTTTGGCATTAAGTTTAAGGCCAAGGTTTTGACACCAGTCATTGGTCTCAGTGAGGCCGTTCTGTAGGATGTCTGCTTCACGTGGGGAGTTAATAATGGCTCCCAGCTTGCAGTTGTCTAAGAATTTGGTCAGCCAGAGTCCCCCCATGTTGGCCTGGACTTCTGAGAAGAAGATGCCAAATGGGAGAGGACCCAGGACCGATCCCTGTGGGACTCCACTCATGACTGGTCAGAAGTCTGACTGAGTCCGCTACTTTCACACTGTGGGTTCTGTCTGTGAGCCAATTTGCAACTCACCTAGCGATATAGGTGTTGATGCCTAGTTTGGTGAGTTTATCAATAATTCCTGAGTGAGGAATCATATCAAAAGCCTTGGCCAGATCGAGGTAGGCTGTATGATCTGCCTTACCTTCATCCACCACTCTGGTGACTGACTCAAAGAAGTCAACCAGGTTGAGCAGGCATGAGTTACCTTTCACAAAACCAAACTGAGTGGGATCTAGAGTTTGGAGATTCCCCTATATCCTTGTTAATTAGGTCCATGATGATGCACTCCATAGCCTTACATATCAGACTCATCAGGCTAATGGGGTGATAAAAAGGCAGGAGTCAGGGCTGGATGTGGCAGAGTTAAAGATGTTAAGATTTGCACTGAGTGTGACTAGGGTAGACAGGATTAGAAATAAGTATATTAGAGGGTCAGCCCAAGTTGGACGGTTTGGAGACAAAGCCAGATAGGTGATATTGCATTGGTTTGGACATGTGCTGAGGAGGGATGCTGGGTATATTGGGAAAAGGATGCTAAGGATGAAGCTGCCAGGTAAGAGAAAAAGAGGATGGCCTAAGATAAGGTTTATGGATGTGGTGAGAGAGGACATGCAGGTGGTTGGTGTGACAGAGCAAGATGCAGAGGACAGGAAGAAATGGAAACAGATGATCCGCTGTGGTGACCCTAATGGGAACAGTCAACAGAAAAAGAAGAAGAGGCTAATAGGGTGATTATTTCCAGGGTTTGTAGTTGCTCCTCCTTTATGGAGAGGGATGACTGTATCAGTGTGCCATTCGGTAGAGACAAAGCCTGAGGGTTGGGAGGGTGGCCTAATGGTTAAGGTGTTTGCTTTACAAACACAAGATGCAGGGTTCGAGTCTCACAAGGGATAATTGGCTAGGTTTAAAATGGCTCGCAAGAGCAGTTAACTTAGTACTAACCTATGAACCCTATGAACCCTATGAGAGGCTGTGAGTGAACAGAGCACACAGATGTGGTGCCATTTCACTTTGTAATTCATGTAGAACACAGCCAGGGATATTGATGGTCCCCATGGAAGCTGTATTCTTGGCCTTAGACAATGCAGCTTTAACCT
Source organism: Protopterus annectens (assembly GCF_019279795.1). NCBI lineage: Eukaryota > Metazoa > Chordata > Ceratodontiformes > Protopteridae > Protopterus > Protopterus annectens. The sequence continues at coordinate 1,785,424,341 of NC_056731.1, forward strand.
GTATTGCAGCAATGTTGAGTGCTTGGCATTCTTCCGGTATTGAGATTGGTCCTTTAGAGGGGGAGAGAGGGGTTAAGTTGGTACTTAATCTATCAGCCAGTATGTGGGCAATATCTGTTGGCTCAGTATAGATGGAACCATTGTGCAGTAACTCAGCAAATCTGGGTATTGCCATGGAGATTCTTGATTAAACTATAGAAGACTTTGTGGTTGTTTTTAGTGTCTGCTGCAATTCTACCTTCATAGCTGACTTTGGAGGTTTTGATGACGGATCTTAACATTTTCTTTTAGGCTAATGAGGGAATTTTTCCAGTCTTGGGACTTCACCTTTTTCTGCAACAGTTTCTTCCTTCTGTTTTAGAGTTCATTAATAGTAGGAACCATCAGACTGGCTTCCTTTTTTTGGAGTAGAGCATCATGGTTCTGCTGGGTATGGTTAGTTCCATGCATATATGTACGTGTTTGTGCAGTGCATTGGTGTATGATTTGGCAATCATGCATCTATTTTCCATTGGCATGGGTGCCATGAAGTTAACCACTTCTGTTTTTAGGAGTCCAAAGTCAGCTTTGGAGAAGTTTTTCATGGTGGATACCTTTGCGGGGGATGTGGGTGAGATGTGGAATTCCATGGTGATTAGTTTGTGGTCGGATCTAACCAGGGAGGAATTGACTATTGGTGTAGAGCAAAAGTTGCCCATGTTAGTAATAACCAGGTCAAGGATGTTGCTTCCTCTAGTGGAGGTAAGAATGAGCTGGTCCAGGGCATTGGAAATGATGAATTCCAGGAAGCATTGAGCCAGTGTATTGGTGCATGAGTAGTTTTCCCAGGTGATGTAGGGGTAGTTGAAGTCACCTAGTATGAGAGTGTTGGGTTGGATCTTAATATTTTCAGGGTGCTTAGGAATGTGGAGTGAGAGTCTTGGTACATGGTTGGGGACCAAAAGCAGGCTACGATCACCATCTTATCCAATGTTAGTGGTACATGGAGCATCTCAAATGTGTTACGCTGGGCTACTAGTCTGGAAGTGTGTATATCCTTTATGAATATGGACAGGAAACAAAGTCCAAGTTTCTTCTTTAACGTAAAAGTATTTTATTTTTCAAAAAGACAACGTTTTCGCCGTGACCCCTGTCACAGCTTCCTCAGAAGAAGACAAGTAAAACAGCTAAACTGGTCTGTTCAAATACTCAGTTAACAGGAAGTGACAAATAATTGCACTTCCTGCACTAATTTGACTCAATAAAAATAATGAATAAAATCATGAATAATCATAAAACTCCATTGAATTATCTATAAATATTGTATGATAAAAAACAACATAAAAATATTCTTACTAGTGCATTTACATTAACATTGTAAAAAATTATGCATTAAACCCACAAAATAATGTGCATATAGGCATTACCTAAAGTAGCTCCTTAGTTTAAGAACACATGAAATGTTACAGTTCTCATTGAGGCCATCTAGCCTAAATGCATCTAAATTCAACTGCCATAAAAGTTCGACACACTCAAGAACTATCTGAAAGGGGCCTCCTATCGGTTAAAGGTACTTGATCAATACCCATAAAACAAAAAGAGTGGTCAGGGTTACTGCTAACATGTTTTGCTAAGGCATTCTCTAAAAGAGGTTTTTATAGCATAAAGGTGCTGGTATATTCTCTCTTTTAGTTTACGATTGGTTTTTCCTATGTAAAAGGAAGGGCAGGAATTACACAAAGCAATGTACACCACTGACTTTGAATCACAAGTAATCCTCTGCTTAATGTTGTATTTTTATTCCTAACTATAAAGGAATTTCCAGTTCTCATCACTTTACACATGTTGCAGCATCCACATTTAAATGAACCTCTAGGTCTTATGTGACCATAAGTGTTAGAAGTATGCTGTAAAAGTTCTTTCAAATTATTACTTCTCCTGTAAATTACATAGGGCTGACCTAACTTGTCAATCAAGTTAACGGAATTAATAACTAGTGGCCAGTTTTTAAGATAATGGCCCAAATTCCTGTTGAATTCAAGTTAAATTGAGTTATAAAACTTAAAGAAAAGTTTCTCTGCTGATTTAGTAAGGAATTTTGGTGTGCTAATTCATTATCATTAGTAGACCTACCTACATTAGATTGATCAAGTAGTGGTTTATACAACCCTTTTGTTCTTTTAGTGTCAACTTCATTTATAAGCCCTTCTAAAAGAGGGACAGGGTATCCGCGGTTTATAAACATACCTTTCAAAAATTGGCACTCAGCTTTAAAATCGCTGTAAGTGCTACACATCCTACCTGCACGTACCAGTTGTCCTTTGACAATAGATTTTTTCTGCCTAGGTGGATGTAGACTAGTGTAGTGCAGGAAAGAGTTGCAGTACGTCTGTTTCCTGAAAATGCCAGACAAATAAATCTCTTCATCTACTTCTTTAGTTAGTCTCACGTCCAAGTAGTCTGTTTCTATTGTTGAAAACCTATAAGTAAATTTTAACCATTGTGTAGAATTGTTCAAATAGTCTACAAAAAGTTTTGCTTCAACTTCATTCCCTTTAAAAAGGATAAATATGTCGTCCAAAAACCTAGTGTAATATTTTATCTTCTGCATTACAGTTTCATTAGATAGTATATAAAGGTTTTCCCAAAAGGCTACAAACAGGTTAGCCACACTGGCTCCGCAAGGGGAGCCCATGGCTATTCCACATTTTTGTAAATAGAATTTATGTTCAAAAACAAAAAAGTTTGATGACAGTACTATGCTCAACAGTTCTGTTACAACATCAATCTCCACTTGTGGTGCATTTAAGTCTTTAAGAAGCAGTTGAATCCATTCAACTGCCTCATTGTGAGGGATGGATGCATATAAATCAATGACATCCACAGTCAAAAAGTTACACTCACACTATTTGAACAGACCAGTTTAGCTGTTTTACTTGTCTTCTTCTGAGGAAGCTGTGACAGGGGTCACGGCGAAAACGTTGTCTTTTTGAAAAATAAAATACTTTTACGTTAAAGAAGAAACTTGGACTTTGTTTCCTGTGGTTAGTATTGACTATCTGGACATCAGGTTGCCTGTTTCTACACATTTTTACAAGTTTGTTTGCTCTTTTTTGACTCTTTATGAATATGGAGACACCACTGCCTTTGGAGCTTTGGTCCATGTTCTGGGGCTGAAATGTGTGTAATGAGTGTAATGAGTTATAGCCTGCTAGTGCAGAGGTTCTTTCTGCTGCTTTAAAACAGGTCTCTGTTACAGCACAAATGTCGATCTTCTCCATTTTGAGGAGAGCTTCAAGTGAGTGCATCTTGAAATTTAGACTTCTAGCACTGAGCAGCATGACCCTCAGATTGCATTTATTTATAGCTGTTATCCTTCTAAAAAAAGGCAATATAGGGGTGGCAAGAGCCTTAGCCAGTAACCCCAGAAACCCAGGGGTGACAGATGCAGGCCATTTCTGGCAAAGTATCGAGGACTGTCGATCATGTCATCCCAAGCAGACAGATTCTGGATCCCCTTAGAATGACACCAGAAACTTAGCCAATTGTTGAAGTCAATCATTTTCTCTTTGTACTGTGTTATTATTCTGGGTGATAGTAGGATGCTGCTCAGGGCTAGGGTCATACCTGCCTGGGCCACATAATCCGAGAGCTCCACCATGTCTCTTTTCATGTAGTCCAGGGAGGTGCAGCTCAGGTCATTCACACTCACATGGACAATGACAGAGTCATACTTGTGCTTGTTTTGGAGTGACCTGAGTGCATGTGTTATGTGTCGGATTCTGCCACCTGATAGGCAGCTGACTGTTACCTTCTCCTTATTCATCCTAGTGAGTGGGGCATCAGTGTGCCTCACTATTGAGTCACCTATGATTATTGTATTGGGCAAGCTGTTTTGCCTTAGGGGCTTAGGTTGAGGGGCACACTGTGTAGATGAGCTATGAGTCTTGTGGTTTGTGCTGTGTTGTGGTGGTCAGGTGCATTTCTGCCTTGGAGGTCTCTGCTGTTTGGGTAGATATCTACTGAGAGCCTCTATAAAGGCGGGTTTGTGGTTTGTGTTTTTATGTGAGCACTGTGATGGTGGGTGTTCTGGAGGGCTATGTGTTCCATGTGGTGTTGTTCAGGTGTTGTCCTTCTCCTCTTGACCAGCTATTCCAGTCTTGGCTGGAGAGTGCATGGCTTCCAATTTGGAGATATAGGTGCATCTTTCACAAGTCTGAGTGTTGGGAGGTAAGAGGAATGGGCTGTCTGTGTACATGAGGCAGTTGCTACACTGCCTCAGAAGACCCAAGTTCATCAGTTTAATAGGAGAAGGCACAGAAAGTCCCCACATGCTGTAGTGAGGACTTGCTGCAAAAATAAATACTCTTTTTTGTGTTACAATTCCTACAAAATGTTGAGTTATTGGAGGATATAAGGTTTGAGATATGATGTTAGATGGCCAAGGATTATGTTTAATAATTGTGCAAACTTTCATGTGTATGACTCTATTTTTTTTTAATTATATTGTATATATGTGTATTATATGTATATTTGAGTATATCTGGGGAAAGCCAATGAGTGTGAACTCGAGGACATGTTTATAAGTAGCCACAACCTAGTTACAGTTACATTCATGTATTACTGTGATTCATAGAAATGAGCAATAAAATACCCAATTTGCAAAAACATGTGAAATTGACCCTGAATTTATGTGAAACAGTTTAATATCACCACATTAACTTGCAATTGCTTGAGTTAAGTGACATATGACTTAGTAAACTGGACACTTTTTAAAGTAAGAAAAATAACAGAAATATTATAATTTAAGATGAAATATTTGAAAATGATGACAAATTATTAAGTTTACTTCATGAAATGTTTTGTTTTTATACCTGTGATGGGCATAGTATGAGGGCTTTAATAAAGTTGTCATTTGTAAATGGAAAACCATGACAGCAGCAGAGGAAATGATTTGTTATCACTGATAAAATCATTTATTTGGAGTCATAGTGATTGTATATACACTGTAGAAATGCAGTGATTTAATGGTGAAATAATGAAGTGATAAGCCTATGTGGCTGGCTCAATATACATGAGCTGAGATTTCTGAGTGTCACTGAAGAATAAAAAATAACAGGATTATGATTACAGGACTGTGGTGGGGGCTAGGGGAAGGGCAGATCTCCTAAAAAACTGATTTCTATACTGTTCTGAATCCATTAATGATGCTACAGACAGTATTGTAGCACAATTTACCTGGAATGATATTTGCATGTGTACTGTAATTATGTTTTTTTTGTCGCCTACCTTTTTTATAGGGACTGAAAACATTATTTTATTGTTGTGGTGTTTGACTGATGAGTACATTAAAAGTATTTTTTGAGTGTGACTTTAGCATATGTATTTATATATTAATGTGCAGTAATGAATCAGAACAAGAGATCAAAGCAGAGAAATTATAACTTCAGCCATGAGGAAAAAAGCATCCTCACGGCAGCCCTAAGGACATATGGTGAGCATCTGTTTTGTGATGTGGGACCCACACAAGCTGAGAGGACAAAAGCCTGAAATCAAGTTGTCCTAGACATTAATGTAGTGGGTGAAGAAACTGCAAATTAACACAGTGCAAGAAGAGGGCAGATGATTTGGTAGGATGTGCTAGAGCCAAGGCAAGCAGAATGCAATTGCCAGTACCAGTACAGACGGGACTCTAATACTTACCCCTTTAACACCAGATGAGGAATACCTCCTCTTCATTCATGGCAATGACTGTGAGACAGGAGATTGTGAGACTGCAGTAATCTGTGGTGTTGTGGACACTGAGCATTATCAAAATCTGCAGCAGCTGCACATGTCTGCTCAGGAAAGTTGGTTTAAAAACAGTGGCATATATTTATAAAGAGAATTAAATACTGACATGGAATGATTACACTAAACACATGATAATTACTATTAAAAGGTGAAACTTCAACCTCGACACAGAATGACAAGGAAGGCAGTGTGCATGCTAAGTGTCCTCCACACTACCTTAATAAGCATACAGTTGTATATGCTATTTCTTTAGTAATGTTTATAAATAATTTTTTCAGGGTCATCTGCAGAAATGAACATCTCCACTATACCAATAAATCTGGAGAATATCAACAGCAGAAAATAAATAACTCTTACTTCAAAGCACTAGCTTCAATTTATTACAACACAAAGCTTTCAGGTAAGACCCTTCTTCAGTGCATATTCAAAAAGTGAACAAACTCAAACATTTAAATAGAAAAATAGTAGTTAAAACATGGGACACAGCCCCCAATCCAAAACCAGATGCAATTAAACAATTTAAAGATTTTCCAGTGTATTTAAGGGCACATACAATTTACAATTATAAAACATGAATAAATACATGCAATCCTTATATAAAAAACAGAAGAAACTCATTTATATTGCATCTGTTTCTTAACCAAAATAAGTTTAATATTAACTGATGCAATGATACCAGGTATTAGTACCAAGGAATATATGTATTTATTCATGTTTTATTATTTCAATTGTGTATGCCTTTAAATGCATTGCAAAGTCTTTTAATTGTTTAATTGCATCTGGTTTTGGATTGGGGGCTGTGTCACATGTTTTAACTGCTAGTTTTCTATTTAAATGTTTGAGTTTGTTCACCTTTTGAATATGCACTGAAGAAGGGTTTTACCTGAAAGCTTTGCATTGTAATAAATTTTATTTGGCATTTTGAAGTCAGAGTTATTTTATTTTTTGCTTCACTCTCAAGTAGGAGTCATGCTTGGAAGGGAAAGATGAAGGGATACTGATCAGACACGTGGGGCAGACCACATGAGACTATGAGTTCTTCTAGAGAAAGTACTGTATTTACTTAGGGGGAGCAAGCACAACATACTTCATGCAGGCCATGTCAACATTCATCTACATGTAGCAGAGCCTCTCATTTGAGGTCCCATTCCTGCAGCACTGTCATACCAGTGTCTTCAGGATCACCTGCATCAGGTAGGCATGACATCAGATGAACTCATCATCCAGCTCTCATGACAGCCCTCCTCAAAATCACCTCTACAGTCACTTAGCCTGTCTTTAGGAAATGTGCATAATTCATCTGACCTTGGCCTACTGTGAATCAAGTGTCACAATTATGTTACTTGCAATCTGACCTTCAGAAACACAGATTATTGTTTGGGAAATTAAGTTATTAAAAAGGGGATGGGGGGACACATTTCAAATGTATGCATTTCATTCCTTTAATAGTGTTACTCAAAACCTCAGTGAAATGTGGAAAGAAAGGTGAATGTCATAACATAAGACTGCAGTGATTAAAACCATTAATGGTTTATGCACTGACATTGCTACAACTGGCAGTTCCCTGCAACTTAAAAGTAGTAAGAGACAAGTATTCAGAAAAACATTAATAGGAAAATTATAGATTAAAATGAGTATACTCCCATGTAAACAAACACTAATGCCACTTCACCCTCACCACTGCACAATTGATAATATTTTTTGTCTCAGAGGCCACAGATTATTGTGCATGACAAAATCAAATAATCTGATATGCAGTACCTCACCAGAGAACATACTTTTAAATGAGAAAACACTGCATGATAAACACATATGATACATTTTCATTCAAATGATTGAACCACTCAGTGCCATTCAGCATGTACAAACTTAGATAAACCACTTCACTAGGATTTTTTGTTCAAAACAGTTAAAAATGTGATTATTACTTATATGATACCTTGTAGCGTCACTGAACAGGAATCAGTGAGCACTCAGGCATGACTTTTACAAATAATAATAAGTATCTGATCTTGTCAGATGACCAGTGACAGTTGATCATGAACCAGACAGCACAGAACACAAATACCACTGCATGCATCTATTGTGCTTTATGTGTTTTTTAAAAGAAAGGCAACACTAACCTAAATATCTTGGTCCATAGTTCTGGGCCAGACACCACCTCTTTACCTGTGCAGAGTTGCAGACATATGCACTACATGAGCCTGCTGCATGCAGTCCCTTACCACTGCTGCCAGTTGGTCATCATTACTCATAGTGGGACTGGAACTAGGAGCTGCAGTGGCAGCATGGGTCACTTCACCAACAGACAGGCGCTTGATCATGCAGCATGCAGTAAACATCCTGTAAACAGCAGTAGAGCATAATGATGGGCAATCACAGCTTCATCCGGGCACCTAAAATGACTCTTCAGGTGGCTGAAGACCCCCACAATGACAGTACAGATCTGGGACAGGGGTGCATTGTAGATGTCTTCTGCAGCACCACTAAGATTTCTCACTGGTGTAATGGGCCATGGTTCCAGTGGATATCCAACATCACTTGAAAGCTAAAAAATTGAGAGAGAAACGGGGGGGGGGGGGCAAAGCATAAAAAAGTGGTTTAGTATTCATCAATGCATTGATGAATAAATATTTAAATAAAATAGAAAAAAATAAAAAATAATAATATTTTTCCACTAATCAATAAGATGACCAGTGGGTACCTACCATGCAGTAAGATGTTGGTAGAGTTAGCTAGTGTGCCAGATATGAAAATCATGTGGACTGTTAGGATGCTGGGCAGAGACATGGAGATGCACCCCCATGCACCCCACACTACCTGGCAACTGATGGAATGGTAGCCCTATCTTTTGCAGTATCACTCACCCCTTGGACCACATGGGACTCTAACTGCAACAGGGGTGTGCCAAAAAAGTCATGCATAGTCTTGGCTTGGTCCTGAGGTGACACCAGGAAACAGATGTACTGATCCACATATGCCAAGGTATCCTCAATGCAGAAGCCTGGGAAATACCCAGTCTGTTTCTGGAAGGTTCCTGTGGCAAGTATAGTGACAGGTATATATATTTTTGCCTCTACAGGGATAGGATGTCCACACATTCTTCTAGTACCAATATGGGGTCATACATGCTTAACAAGATCCTCATAATGTCCCTGTTCCTACGCACTCTAAACCTATCTAGTATCTCTGATTATCACAATAGTGAGTTATTCTCTGTATATATCTTCACCGTCTTGGCTGAAAAGTGCTGCAGGGTACTGACCCAAGACAAGCAACCCACAGGCTAACAGGAAATGATATGTTTTTTTTTCTGATTGCAAAGTAGATAGAATAGGCAAGACTCCCTTTTATATAACCAATCTGCAGATGGCACATAAGAGTGTGAAAATGTCACTATGAATTGCAAATTGATGAGAAAATGCTTCATCAGCATATTTTGCATCATTCCTCATTTACATCTCATTGCAAGTTAATTTGCTTATGTGTATTCACAGCCATCACATGTTACCATACGTGCTAAAATGAATTGCAGCTTTGATGTGCTCATTCACGAATACTGCAGATAACCTTAGTGCATTCATGTAATGACTATGAATACCAGCCTTATTCTTTTACAGCTATCTTACCTTTCTACACTGAAGAGTGTGGCCATAAAAAACAGAATTATTCAGTTCTAATTGTAAGGATATGTGTATTACTTTAATACAGCATATATGTTTCCAGTATCACTCAGTCAGATGTTATTGGAGGTTCTGTATATTCCTGCTAGAGTATTTTTTTTCTGTGTGCAGATTGCATTAGTGTGAAGGAAATCTTAACCATAACTGCCATTTTCCAGCTCCTGCTATTGACACAAAACAGAACTCTGGCCTAGTTCAACATGACCATAGAAATGGCTAACCTACTAAATGAATGCTTCTGCTTAATATTTAGAAAGAAAAGAAGGACGATTTGTTGCATCTATCTGATAGTCTAACCAAATTGTTTTGAATAATGACACTGTTATCAGTGTCTGAGCTAAAAGGAGAAATATTAGAGATATGAAGAGGGAACTGCTAACATCACAAACTACAATTTTAAAAAATCAAGAGAAGATGGTAATGTCCATGAGGAGAGGAAAAAGGTAAGTGAGAGACCTCTTTTCTGTGGGTGGGAGTAGAACAGAGTCTGAAGCCTACTGACAGTAGTTTGACTTCAGTTTAACTTCAGATATGGGAAACATTTTAGAATCACTGGTTGCAAAAAGAATTTTGTAATATTTAAAGATGACGGGAGAATGAATCCGAAATTTTCTGGATTCACTTCTGGAAGATCATGCCAGGAAAATTCTTTGAACTGGTAGCAATCAAAAAACAAAAGCTGTAGACGTGTTTTTTAAGTCTTCATTGCAAGGCATTTGACCCAATCAAACACAATGTGTTATTGAACAAATTAGGGAGGCTAACAGTGACTGTATATTAGCAGTATTAGTAGAGTATTAGGTGTAAATAAAGGCATAGTGCTTTATAATGAAAGGAATATGCTCATATGAAAGAATGGTTGCCAGCAGGGTATCACAAAGGCAAGCCATTGCTTGGTTATTTTCACTCTCTCTAGGAACAAAAATGTAGAAAGTCTGGAATAAATTATATGAATTTTAACTAAATGTACAGTGATATTCTATCATAGTGAAAAATGGGATACAGTACAAAAATAAAGAAACTCAGCAGTATGACAGCAATGCTCTTAATATGACATCTTAAATAGACTGTGAAAAGTCAAGCAACACACCTGAGAAGGGGCACATTGTTAGGAAGAAAGATACCAAAAATGCAAAGCTGGAAAGAGATCTGGAGGTAGTTACATCAAACAATCTATAACAATGTATCAAATCAGCAAGTAAGATGAGTAAACCATTATTATACCATGACACCCCATTAATATTCCAAAACGTGCACGCTGATTGGCCAGCGTGCACGTTGTAAATCGACTTATACTAATGGAAAAAGGTCCGGTCACCTTGACTTTTTCCATTAGTATAAGTCTCTTTTAAAACACTGTCTCGCTATGTTAAAAGAGTTTAACATAGCGACACAGGTTTAAAAAAAGCAACGGAGATCTCCGTTGCTTTTTTAAAAGCTGTCTCGCTATGTTAAACTCCTTTAACATAGCGACAGTGTGTAAAAAGCAACGGAGATCTTGCTTTCTTCGTTGCTTTTTTTTAAACCTGTCTCGCTATGTTAAATGGGTTTAACATAGCGAGACAGCTTTAAAATAAGCAACGGAGATCTCTGTTGCTTATTTTACAACTGTCTCGCTATGTTAAACCCATTTAACATAGCGAGAAAGGTTTAAAAAAGAAAGCAATGGAGAAAGCAAGATCTCTGTTGCTTTTTACTGTTTCGCTATGTTAAATGGGTTTAACATAGCAAGACAGTTTTAAAATAAGCAACGGACATCTATGTTGCTTATTTTAAAGCTGTCTCGCTATGTTAAACCCATTTAACATAGCGAAACAGTAAAAAGCAACGGAGATCTTGCTTTCTCCATTGCTTTTGGCCACAGCTCTGATGTACTGCGTAGGCATGCGCAGTACATCCGAACTGCCGCGGATACCAGACAGCTGCGGAAGGGCAGCAAAGAGGCATTATACAATGCCATTATTTAAAAAAAGTAATTATTTATTTTCTTAAATAATGTCATAGTATAATAGCAATAACCCACTTCTGGGTGTGGGTAATGCAGGATTTACCCACAGTTGTCTTTGTTTGTTCCCTCGGGCTTCGCCCTCGGGACCAAACCACGCCAACCGTGGGTAAATCCCACATTACCCACACCCAAGCGTGGGTTATTGCTATAGGATATGCATGAAAAGTCAGTGTTACTGCAAAACAAGAACTTGCCGTCCGTCTTTATTGATGGCTAAACAGTTCTATCATAGATTATTACACACAGGTGTACAGACCTAATTTGAAGGAAGAAAAAGTTAAGATGGCATCATTTTTTCAGCAGAACTGCCTGCTGTCTTCTTTAAAAGCTATATAGACACTTATTAAAAGAGGTCATATATTAGCTCATCAGGAATAAAAGCATAGGTGGAAAACTACAGAGACATTTAAGTACCTCAAGGGAATCTCTGCAGTGCAAGACAGTACCATATTTGACACAAAAAGGAGATAGTTCAGTCCACTGTTACTTAAAAAAAATAATAATTTATAAAAACATAGTGCACCCAACAACCACAACATAAAATGCTAAAAATATTTGCTTGTCTTAAAACAAGGCTTAGTAGTATATAACCTACCCAACATTAAACCATTGACTAAGTAAAGTGACATTCTTAGTATTTAGCAATGTAGGTTTTATCTGTGGCAGTGTTCTCAGATTTTTGTTTTATGACAAGCCAATTATACAGTCCCACAATTCTTTTTGTTAAGAGTCTAATAAAATAAATTAAGAATTGATAGAAGCATAGATCATTAAATAATAGACTTGCCAGCTTGTCAAATTTCCTGTCAAGTAGATTTAACATTGTCTAAAGTGTGCTTTCAATTTTTTCCATTTGCCTGATAAATGTATTATGCATGCATTACTTATGTCTATTAGGCAAAATAATTCCACGACAAAATTGGTGATGTTTGAATCCCTATTTTACCAGGTATTGTACTATTAAATAAAAAGTATTCTTATGGAATATGGAAAGCCAAATGACACCCATAACTAGGTCTGTCTATGGAGAAATAATTGACAATAACATAAGTTATAACCTTGAAATTGTGCTAAAGAATGTCATGCTTCCTGACAAGAAACAATGAAAATGCAATCAGCTCCATTAATGCCCAAGAAAAGTCATATTATTGAATTAATAAGCTCTTCTCAATATGTTTTGACTTGTCAAATAAATTAGCTGCCCTTAAATTAACTACATTCATACCAGGTTAATTAGAGGTCAAAACACATACAAGTTCAGTATGCTCCATCAATACAAGGAATCTATAGCCTCATAATCTGTAAATGACTTGCTAGATATAAAATTTCAATGTAAATCAGAGATGCTTATAGCCTGAGTTTGCAAGAAGTAGCTCCTCACTATATATCACTGTGCAAAGTCAGTGACCAAAAATATAGAATAGGGTACAACATATATTATAATCCATATCTGATAAACTGTAAGGTGTGTGAGCATCACATTAAAAAGAAGTTAATCAATCCCAGTACATAAGAAAGTTTCAACTGTAAAATTATTAATTTTAAGACATACATTGTTCACTTGTTTTAGAACATTATGTTTTGACGGGTACAATAAAGACAGCTGTCTTTTATTTTATGTGTGTTATGTATGTATGCACATGATTATTTACATTTAGAACTGCTTCATATATTGGTCTGAAAAGACCTCTGAACACTGCTTTGCTTATAAGTGGTACACAGTTGGTGCACAGAGGTGGGAGGGTGGCCTAATGGTTAAGGTGTTTGCCTTGCAAACACAAGGTGCAGGGTTTGAGTCTCACAAGAAATAATTGGCTAGGCTTAAAATGGCTTGCAACGGCGGTTAGCTTAGCACTGAATTGTAAGCATCAGTTTTACTGCTAAAAATCATTGTTGAGTGAAAATGAAAACTTTATTTAAGGGGAGCTGTCATTACAAAAGGTATTTTTATGGTGTGTTTCTGTACTGGTAGCAATCAAGTTAGTTATTATATCTATTTTTGTTACCTTGGTCTTCCTTCTGAAGTACTGGTACCTGATTTAGAGATGTAGGCCTGAAGTGTGCCATACCAAGTTACATCCTAAGCATGACAAAGAGGAAGAGCCGCAGTAGAACAGCATGCTTAAAGAAGATGTAAAGGTCACTGTGTTATACTGGCATGTTTAAGTGGTACAGAGGCATAAAGATGTTGTGCAGTATGAGCCTAATGTGTTTAAATGAAATTGTTGCAGTTGACTAAAAAGACTGTGTAGCACATTATCTTATTTTTATTATAGAACTAGAACCGAGGTGCAGATTGTTTGAATTCCATTGTATGATGTACCACAATTAAATGAAACTGTTACAATGTCTCAGTTACAGTGATTAGTAATTCCAGACTTGGAATGTATGAAAAGCTGTAAAGGAGGCACAGTAAAATAATTACTCAGGAGTGATGAGTATCTATGGAACTGTGTAAGGTAAACCCATAAAAAGTGATTAACTGTGCCATATATGCTGTCGACACTAATAATTGCTAAGGGAGGGTGCAGCACTAAATATTTCTAAGATATACTTGTGCACCATTAACGAGGACTTACATTTTCAATTTAGAGAAAGTTCTACAGAATGCTGTGTAGTACTAGCAAACATTGTTCTTAAATCATTGAACTTCCCAGATAGTATTCAACATATTTCAAATTTCATGTTCAACTTCATGAGTACCATAATCACGTGGTCTTAATCTGTTAAATTTTTTTGAAATTTTAATTTGACTACTGCTGTCTTTTTTGTGTCTTTTGGCTTTTCCCGGTTAGGGGTCGCCACAGCAGAACTCCGGTCCGCTAATGATTGGCAGTAGAGTTTTACATGCTGGCTTGCCGGGCCTAACGCACAACCTTCAACGAAGGAACACCTGTTCACACATGTCGCCACACAGAAGACACTCTAACTGAGAATTGAATGGGCAACGTCTAACTGTGAGGCGACAACGCTACCGCAGTACCACCATTTCCCAAAATCAGGACTTACAATAAAGGCTGTTGCTTTTAAATGGGTGGGTGAGTATAAACATAACTATGTATATATTTATGAATGTATGCATTTATTTCATCTTGGGTACTTTTCTGCAATGCCAACACCTCACTCATTAAACTTTCCTTCAAAGTGTTCTGACAAAATTAGGGATGAGCAGTCATGAAAATTTTCTTCTTCCAAATGTCTCTAACAACTTTTTCAAACTCAGGTTTTTATGATTGCAGTATTTGGAGGGGGGGTGTAGTTGTAAAAAGAGTGCCTTTTCTGTAATCTAACTGATAATGTATCGGGTTCTCAGATCTGTTGAATGTTTCTTTTAAAAATTGTCCTGTATTGCACTAGTTGCAGTTGTACCAACATTGCTTTCTTTTGGCATAAACTCAGAGAAGTTATTCCCAGATTAAAATGTATAAAAAGATCAGTGGATATTTCTTTTTATGTGAAAAGATTGAACTTGATGCAACTGAACATGCCATCCATTGTCTGTTGCCTTACTGTAAAGGCTCAAAGATGTTGACTGTTGTTTAGTACTGCTAGGGTGGAGTTGGATGACAGAATGTTACATTCTTGTTCTATTTAACAGCATCGAATGGATCAAGCAGTTACAAATTAACAGAAACTTTGAAGGACTCGCTTACTACTCATTTGTTATTGTCAGTTGAAAAAAAATATACAAGTCAAAGACATTCTTATGGTGCTGTGTATTACTGCAAATTCCTAACAAACTAGTAAGCTACCAGGGGAGATTGTATAAGTTGTATTTCATTGAAATGCATAAGGAAAAATATACTCAAAGCAGCCATTAATGTACTGAATATGATAAGTAATTTTCAGTGTAGCTTACATTAAATAAGACCTATTCTGATTTAAAACTAATGTGGCCTGGCTCATCCCATTTGGAAAACTGCCGAAGCTGAATTCAGCTGCATCTGATTGCTGTGGTTTTGTTATGCCACCCACGTCATCTTAAGCCCCAGTACATTAGTATGACTCTCCAGCCAGTTTTCATTGTGCCGTTGTCTCTCTCTCTCTCTCTCTCTCTCTCTCTCTTCCTCTTCCTCTATTGAATGAGGCACTGTCCATATAACCAGATGAAAGGGAACAAGTCAGTCTTTTGTACTGTTCTGCACTAAAAACTGAGACTGATCTTTTGCTGCAAGTGTTTTGTATGCATGTGCTGTATTTCTTATACTTTCTGTCTACTAGGTAATGCACTCACAGAATGGTTTTACCTTTTGCCTGCATAGTCAGTTGACTTAATAAACATCAGTTGCTTTCTACAGTCTCTGTCACAATGTTTGTTTGCGGGCCAGTCATCATCCTGCAAATCTTACATACTTACTTCACTCCTGTCCTATCTTTCACTGACAGCACTTACCAGTAGGCCATATTGTAACTCTCTTTTAAGTTTGCTTCAACTAATGCTTTCTATGACTTTGCTAGATGGGATGAGGCATGTGCCTCAGTAGTATACACAGCACTATATGTGATCTTGTACTTCTGTCTTCGTTCCCATGTGACAACATATATAAAGAAGGTGCTTTCGAGTCCTGACCTTGCTGTTCTCAATGCAGTATCCCATATTACTGAACCAAAGAATCAAGTTATGACATTCAGCCCATTAAGAAGAACTGCCACCTGAAGTGCTCCGTTGAGAAACATAGAAGGCCAAATGGCTTCAGTTTGTCCTCTCATTAAACGTGATGTATGTCTGCACTACTCTTGGTTTTCTGTGTGGTTTCTCTCCTTATAGAAAGGGATGATAAATTACATGTGGGTTTTTTAGGAAGGGTGGGTACTTTTAAATAGCCAACATGTAGCTCATGCAGATAGAATTCAAATAGCTCCAACTTTTGTTGTACATCTAGTCATATCTGTCCACCACTTAGCACACGAGTTCAGCCAAAATTAATGGGGAGAACAAAGGATCAAAATCAGGGACACAGTTTAAATAACATGCTTATAACCTTAGGATGTTGATAGAATAGCAGGTTTTGCATCAGCATATACTTTCTGAAAGATATGAAGTCTGAAATTTAAATGCCTCAAATTATTCAGTGGAGATTCAATCCTCAATGATTTGCCTGAAAAAAAAAAGTTTTATGAGGATCAGACTAAAAATATAAAGAACAAAGCTGGACCTTCTGTGAAGTTCTGGACAGTTTAGAGGTATACACCCACTCAGTGGATTTATGGAGCCCCATTTCACTGTAAATGTAATAATGAATATGTGATTTATGTTGCAGACTGTATCATGAGGAAGGTTGTATATATAATGAAATCAAATAGGAAACCCAAAGACAGAATTTATTAACCCAATTTGTGCTATGAAACATAAGAGCATTACACATGCATTATATACCCATTCCACTGCTTGTAGTAACTCTAGAAGATCTCTGATCATCACCCTCAACTATGTTAACAATGACAACAGGAAAGGGGAATGGGAAGAAGGGTTGAAGTACAGGGGAGTTATATGGCAAATCAAGCTGGATGCTAATAAACCTCTTGGACTGCATGGGACAATTAATTTTAAACCAGTATAAAAGACAAAAAGACGTTTTATGACATCTTCTGAGTTAAGGTGAAAGTACTGACTTGTGATTTTTATTTAAAATTAGATAGTTATCATGCTCCGTTTCTTTCTTTTTTTCTACCTCATGTGAGAGATGTGTAGGGACTGAAGGACGCTTTACAGTATCATTTTGCCTTTCAGACAGAGAAAGGAAAAGGGAGCATGTTGGAATATCTCTCAGTATACAGTCTGTATACAGCACCCCAATGGAATCAACTATAGTAAGTGTGCATAGCAAGGCTGGAGGGTTAGCAAGTGGTTTGGGAGACCTTGTAACAAATGGATGTTCAGCATTATCTAGGGTTTTTTTTCACATTCAGAAGTAGTCAGTAATTAATTTATTACATGCACCAGTATTATCATTAGCCTCTGGTAATGAAGAGTTCAGTCCCAATGAACTGCTGAATGGAATTCTGTTTGCCATGTTGAAACCTTCAGGTTTTCTTTAAAGATTTGGAGGAGGCACTACTTAAAGCAAAGCTGCTATAGTGGAGACTCTTTAACATCACTGTCTCTAGCACAAAAGACTTCCTAGAAATTTTAAGGCTAACCAAAATGCCAGCAGGCAAATTTTACAGTGAAGAATTTTTAATTAATTACAGCCAGTTAATGTCTGTAGGTGTTTCTGCACTTACATACTACTGTTGCCTCTAGGCATCATATATTGCTTGTTCATATTTGTATTGATAATTTCAAAATCATGCTACATGTATAGTTTTAAACAATTTCATCTTAAAGTTTACACAATGGCAAGCAGAACTTGATATTTGACTTTTGTTTAGTAAAAGTAAAGAAATATTCATTTTTGTTCATACAATATTATTTGCATTGTCATAAATTTCATGTATTTCTACATATCTCAGCAGCCAAGTAACCCAGACAAAACTGTTTCGCCTCATGAAAGCTCTCACGTGGATGAACAAAATGCTGCTGTGAGTATGTGTGGAACTTGAGTGGTTGCTGAGATGTTAAGTTGTTTGCAAAATATTACAGAGTTAACAGGTACTATGTATACCTTGACTTGTAAAATCCAGTTTAATACCTAGAACCTAAAGAATATGCCCACAATAAAAATGGTTTGAACAGAATAGTTTTACATTAGCACTTCTTTAGTAACCCCTATGGTTCCAGAGATGTGTACATTTCTTTGAAATAATGTGATTGTATCAAAAAGGTTAGGCTCTGCCCACTGCAAGTTATAGTGTAAACTTCTAGACCTCAGCTGGAGAGAATGAATTAAATCAGTGGAATGACAACAATAAATATTTTGTGTTCACACATGTGGAACTGTTAAAAGGTTTTAACCAAAGGCAGTCAACTAAATTACAGTAGTGGATTTACACTGTTTGGCATAAGTTCTCATTTTCTGCAGAGGAGGAATACATGTTAGTAAAATGAAAGTTACAGTGGAGAAAGTCAAAAAGGAGTATGGCGTGCAAAGAAAATGTAAAAATGGGAAAATTAACAAGGATGTATGAGACTACAATACAATTCCCATAACAATGAACACAGGAACTACAATTCCCATAACAATGAACACAAGAACTATAATTCTCATAACAATGAACACAAGACAGGGAGCTCAGGTTCACTGAACACCAGTCAAAAGGTAAGAAACACAACAGCAATCCCACCCCAAACAGTGACATTTTTTAAACAGGAAAAAGAAGTAACCTTGCCGGATACAAAGAAGATTGCCAAGCATATCACCTCAAAAGGAGAAGTAGGGATTTCCAAACAGTTTTATCCATCAAAACAACTACAAAATTAGGGTCAACGCAGGGAAATTGTTACAAGATCAATAAACAGCTCTGAAGGCATGATGTGGTCATTGTCATACAGATGAACTATGCATAGTTATATCCAATGGAGGAGAGCAACCGAACACACACACAAAACACGGGGGCAGTTGCATTGCAACAGTAAAAGCAACTGCATTTTAAGATTTACAGTTTATCTTCCATGATATTAACAGGCTGTGAACTCACAGTTTTGCAAAATAGTCTTTATTTTGTGTCCTGTAGAGGCATCAGTTTCGTGGACACTATTGTTAGATTTTAAGCACTATACTAGACAGCTTACTCTAGGAAATATTTTTAATAATGGCATTTATGTTACTAAGCATGCAGTGTTACATGAATGAAGAACATCCTTTTTTAGGCTCATATTGCATGGGAATAGCTCTAAACTGAGCAGTACATCCAAATTTGTGGTGGATAGAACTAGGCTGGCATTAAAAGAGAGAGACCATCCTTTATCAAAGATTTATTTCACTCCCTCAACAAAATGAGTGATAATGTAGCAAGTGAGTCAGATTTCTTGGTCAAAGTATATGAACATGTTTTGTATACAGTAATGCCACATGATGGCAGGATGTAATGAATGTCTTGCTTATTAATACATTCTGATCAATACAATGTGGGAAAATGGATTTTTCATATTAGAATGCACATACTATGTATTAACAAACAGCTACTTTGTCTTTAAAAAAGGTTTTATTATCAGTTGAAGGGGGTGGCCATGGGATTGAGCATTGCTCCAAACTATGCCAATTTGGAAATGGAGACTGCAGTGGTGGTGCTGAGGTAGCATTGTCGCCTCACAGTATGATGTTGTCCTGTTCGATTCTCAGCTAAAGCGTCTTCTGTGTGGAGACATGCATGAATGGGCGTACCTTCGTTGAAGGTTGTGCATTAGAGCTTGCAACTCGGCATGTAAAAATCTACTGCCAATCATTAGCAGACCGGAGTTCCACTGTGGTGACCCCTAACTGGGGAAAGCCGAAAGACACAACACAACATATTGGGTAGAAAACATTCTCAGCTCCACAGTTTATTAATATACTACTAAGGCACACAGTAGATTTGCTGATTATATTCTTTTCATTCTAACCAAGAGTGAGGAAATTTGAATTTATTAATGGATTTCCCTAGTAATAGCACATTTTTCAGTTTCATATGTAACTTCAATATGAATAAAAATACTTTTTTGATGTTAGTATTTTTAAACAAAAGGCAATAATACCTTTGGGTTCACTTTTAGTTTTAAGAATTACACAAGCAACATAGTATTAATGCTATATTAGTATGCACCTTGAATATCTCAAAAAATTGGTTAAGAGTCAGAAGGTTAGAAAAAAAAAATCTAACATGCAATGAAAAATAATGTGACAATATTTATAATTTTTGCATGAAAAGTTTTCCTTTAGGTCCTACCCAAAAAATGATCATTACAGATTTAATTGAAATTAAGACAACAACAGAGATTAACAATAAGAAAATACAAGGGGGGATTTTGCAGTGGCTATGAATTTAATTTATACTGTTGATGGCAGTAATATTAGGAAAATAGTATGAAATAATGGGCATATTTGGACTGCATGTCCAGATACTATTGTTCAGATATTGGGTGAAATTCCAAAATTATGTACAAAAATGGGAGACATTTAAAACTGTAATTTAAAAGGTAAGACAAATTACATGTGGGGTTTTCAGGAAGGCTAGGCTCTTACAAGTGTTTATCATGTAATTCATGCAAATACATTTTAAATAGCCCTAATTTGTATTGTACATCTACTTAGTGAAGTTATGGTGCCCCATGTCACATGTGATAGTGAGTATGTGGTTTATGTTGTAAAGTGTGTTTCATATAGAAGTTTCTATATAGGGAAGACAAACAGGAAACTCAACTGCAATTTATGAAGATATTTATGTTGTAATTTATAACAGAGCATTACAAATGCATCATATAAGCATTCTGCTACTTGTATTAACTTCAAAAGATCTCTGTTCAGTGTTCTTGACCACATTAAGAATGACTAGAGGGTATGAAACTGGGAAGAAGAGTCGAAATGTAGAGAAGATATGTAGCAAATCAAATTGGATGCTAGTAAGTCTCCTGGGCTGAGTGGGGCAATCAATTTTAAACCAGTATTAAAGATGAAAAAAGTAAAGGCAGTTTTAATATGTTCAAAAGTATTTGCTGTGTTGTCAGTATATTTTTAATGTTTTTTTTATGTTCTTTGATATGTTTTTTGATTTTTAATGATGCATTATTTCCTGGTATGACATGATCAAATTAATCATATTTAAGTAAAAGTGGTTTAATTATTTATTAGTCTGACGAAGTATTCTGAGATAAGTCAAATGTGCATACTTGTGTTGTTTATTAAAAAATTAAAAAATTGTCATGCTCTGGTTCTTTATTTTTCGCTACCTGATATGAGAGGTTTGTATTTGCATTCATCAGTTTTATCTCCACTTCGGGACAGAAGGAATTTTTGTGGCATAGTTACTCTCCCAGACCATACTGCAAAGCACTTTCATATCACTGAACGGAGCAGTTAACTTCATGCTTATTTTGTTATAAAGCCTAAGACGGTGTCTGCCAGTAACCTTCAGTTTTGCTGATAAGAGACTGTAAATTAATTTATGCATCACTTTAGAATTACAGGGTACATCTTTGTAAATGACTGCGTTCCCCTTAGTCCATATAAACCTACTATACTGCTACATTTTCTTGACAGTATTTAACAGCCTTGCTTCCTAAAATATAACAGCAGACTGCAGACCTTGACTCTATCAGGCTATTGCACCTGTTCTCTGGATC
Source organism: Protopterus annectens (assembly GCF_019279795.1). NCBI lineage: Eukaryota > Metazoa > Chordata > Ceratodontiformes > Protopteridae > Protopterus > Protopterus annectens. The sequence goes on from NC_056731.1 coordinate 1,785,446,002, forward strand.
CTGCAGCCCATTTGTTCACCTTACTGGATGGTGATGTCTGACCTACTTAATTCTTCTTGTCTCTTCTTCTGTTACTGTATGTATTCTTGTCTTCATGCTTCTTCTTTATCATTATCATCATTTATCACAGCTTCCTGTCTGTAATTAAGACATGTATGTTTTCATTCTGCAACAGCCCATGTAACCAGCTAGTTCAGACTTGGACTATTGTTTGACTCCTCCCATGTTTTCTTCACCAAAACACAAACTAGCAGCATCTCTGAACAATCAGACTGACTCAAATCCACAAATTACCAGTGAGTGAGACATAGTTCATTATCTTGGTTTCCTGAGTAGTTCTTTCAGTCTCATCAGATGGTGAAAAGACATGGACCACGAGTGGCAAACTTTTCTGTTGTGATATTAGAAGTGCAGCAAAGCTTATGACTTAGGCATGTGAGTTAGATATCAGATGTGTGTGAATATACAGCTGGATAACATACATATCGATCAAGATGGCGGAAACTATCTTTTTCTCATGGCTGTGCTGATTGCATAAGGAGAGGTGGTACATGAAACAAAGACCATTACATAGGTGTGTTTCTCATTCAGGAAAATTTTCCACACAAATTAAAAACAAAAAAGAATAAATAAAACTGAATTTTTCCTCTTTCAAATAGGAGAATGGTTCAACCAAAATTGAACATTACACATGTTATAGACCAATATGAGCATACATTTTCAGATTTGATATTATAATAGTTACTAAATCCTGCCCAAGTCCATGAAAAAATGAATTTTTCATATACTTGTTTCTTACAGCAAAAATACTATAGAAATAACAGATTTTTCTCATAAAGAAGGGAGCCACTGTATGCCAGTAGTATCATATCACCCTGTACATTCAAGAAATAGTACCTAGTGCTTTTACACTACACAAAATAGATTATATTTGCATTTCCTGGAAACAGACTGCCTGCATTGCTTGGATTACTTTCAAATACTTAGTAATGCTGTACAATTATATATTTTCTATTATTACTTTTTATTTTGTTTTGTTTTGACTTAAGACGAGTTTACGTTCACTACTTCTACTAATATTGTCTGATCTGATTAATATACAGTGATTAACTAGAAATATAGGGACTGAAAATTTTCCACACAGAGAAGTTTCTTACATTGTTTTGATTTTAAATTAAATGACCTGTAACTCATAAATGTTCTAAAACACTTTAAAAGCATATTGCAGTTTGCAAGCCTTTACAGTCTCAGAGTTATACATAACAAATGCACACCAGTGGTGAAAATGAAAAAAAAAACACTAATAAGCCATCCACAGTGCTCTGTCATGAACCCAGGGACCTAAGATGATAGTTGTATCATCTGAAATAAATATAAAGGTAAGAAGGTCTATATCACTGCATCACCAGGTTCACTAGTGAGGAGTGCAGATTATGCTTTCTTTGCACTGAAAGGTTCACAGATAAATGACTTAATGGTTTTCATCCCAGTTTATACTACACCATCATCATGGTTTGGGGTGCTTCATTTGCACTAACTTATGCTCACTAGATCCAATTTTTGAAGTATGTGGCCATAGCACAGAAAATACCACAGTTCTTTCAAACACATTATTACACTATTTCGGGTCTCAGGTAGCAAAGTCATGCAGCAGATTTGCTAGCAAGCTTGGAACAACTTCCTTTCAATATGCATATTTTTCTATCATCTTCATTCTTCTATATTCAGGTACTAGATAGTAACATGTTTAATGAAAGGTAATGGGTTAACCTATAGTCTTTTACTAGACGATAGCTGCACAATGTAAATATACCTGAAATGAAGAAATAAATTATCAGTACACAATGTTCTCTGAATATATTCTGAACAGTGAGCACAAACTACATATTCTGTGAATAGTGCACATGGCTTGGAAATACACAGTTAAAACAGAGGTATTCCTTTCCTAGTTACTATGTGCCCTCAGAGTAGGAATGTCTAGGTTCAGGGATATGGGAACGTAAAGCTTCCCACATTGGATGCTCAGGGTGGGAACATCACACATAAGATACAGCCCTTGGGTTATAGTATACATATATTATGCTGTTTGGTAGAATGATGAACTGTACTCTATTTCTGTGGCAGAGACATAAACACACCAAAATGCTATTGTGGGCCTTCATTTTCTTTGTATTGCATTGGATGTTTTTTCTTTTTTATATTTTTTTTCTTATTTTGGAATGATGGTGCATTGTTCAGTTGGACTTTTGAGGGTGTAGTAATAAATTGGTCTTCTTATTGTAGTTATGTGTAAACAGTTTCCTGTTGTCTTGATTTTCCAGTTTTGTTAATTTATTTTTGATTTCCAGTGGTTAGCTGCTATGCAGTTTATCATATTACTAAGAACATGTAACACAGGCTTTGAAAGGAAAAGTAGAATATTACTACATATTATGGGCTGTTTTCAGCAAAGAGACACCACTTTTTATAGACAGTATCCAGAATGTACACTTCAACAATTATTTACAGACTGAAATAATAGATGGTGGGGTGAACAGCAAGGGCAAATACAATGGAGCATAACTACTCTAGGCAGGAAAAGTGTGTTAATTAAAATGGCCACAAACATAAATGATAGGATTGAAGACAGTGGAATAGGGCATGAAAATGTACCCAATATAGTACATGTCAGTGTACATACACTTCCAAGATAAGTCAGTAGCATAACATTCAGCACATATGTAGATAGCACAGTATGTACTGCTGCTTACATCTCATGTGGGAGTATATTTATAACATCACACTTGATAGTATATATGTGACTGTTGCACAGGGTTAAATGTCAATGAAGATGAATGGTTGTGGCATAAACATCACTGACATGCTCACTGAAGAGGACATTTAGCAAGGAAGGTATATGCAATAGAAGGTATGTGCATATTATGAAGGTATGCAAAATGACTTGCTTCAGTATGACTGAAATGTCAGCACACCTTACAAACAATAATGGAGATATAGTAACAGACTCATGAACAACTGTAGACAGAAACAGACACAATCAGAAACAATTTTAAAATATTAACAACATTAATCTGTGACATTGCCAGAATATGCGAGTTTAAGTTATTATAGATGTTCTACAACAATAGATGTGTACAACTATAATGATTGCCAGTATTCTATAATGGGAATTAGCACCACTTTTCCAAAAATAAACTGTCTTTGGATGGATTAAGAGGGACAGTGCTAAACCTGGAGTTGAATTCAGGGGCAATCTTGGCCAGCTGAGAGGTTTGCATGACACATAAGCCACACGCCACATTTGCAAGAATTAAACCCATGTCAATTCTGTCACTGAGCTGTGTATTTACTGATTGCAACACAGAAAGACATATCACACTTGCATCTTGTACAGCACCTTGAAGGGATGTCTGCACTGTCAATTCCTAGTTAGTATGCATACCAAAGAACAGTTCTGTATGACCGACAGTATATGTGGAAGCCCACTGTGCCAGATGTGATATACTTGACTAAAGCATCCCTGACTGGCACAGGTATCAGTCATAAGGATAATAACACACTATAATGAGTAAATTCCCTACATACAGCTATGTATTCCATGCATCTGGTACATGTAATTGCAATGAATATTGTCTGAAGCATCTGCATTTGATATGTGAATTAAGATGTTATGTAGCAGTATGTGAGACTGATGCCAGTGCATCAACTATGCCCATGTACACAGAAACTATAGCATTAATGAGAAAGGAATTTGTCACTGGGATATTGTTCACACCCCAAACAGTACATGGAGCACATTCTGTAAGTACACAACAAACCTCAAGACATCTGCCATATGATCACTGTCTCCCTGACATTGCCACTGAAAATGTTATACTGCTATGAAATCCTGACATGCATGCTTATGTGATCATGCAAAACAATCAAGTGGTAGTTCTGATATGATGGACTGTTACATGTGTGATGCTGTGCAGTCATACTACAGCTGCACCTAATCTACAATTGGATTTTACAGGTACATAGAGTCATAGGAGAACACTAGACTAATGTTCCAAGATCACATAAAAGCCTAGCCATATTAAACATGAGTTTCCCAATTTTAAATAGCTAGATGAGCAAACTTCACACAGTTATGAGCCTATGCTATGTTATCTAAGACCAACTGCCACTATCCAAAAGGAACATGGGTGCAACACCAGGAGTACAATTACCATTAACCATCCATGGATGTAGTTTGCACTTGCATATGGTGAAGAAAGGCCTTTGCTCTACATTAATGTGAAACTTGTTCCAGAGAGGGGGTAGTGTCTCTATCTCTCCAAACTGATTTATTATGTCAGAGGCTAGGTTAACATCCTTGAAACAAGTTACTCTTGTGCAATTTGCTTTACCAATGTGTAACATTTTCATCAGGGCCAGAGTGGGAACTACCCTGTAGGCCAGACACAAATCAGCCCTTATAATCTATAGTGCACAGAATACACTGATATGGCTTTCAATTTTTCCCTGTAGGACTTGTTTGTTATACTTCCTATTTGGAAAAACTCTGATTCATAGGTTCATAGGTTGGTACTAAGCTATCAGCCTATACAAGCCTAGCCATAACAATTCCCTGGTTATTTCTTCCCACAGTATCTACTTCCCTGGACCCCTGTCTAGCAGGGCAACTGATGTGATCCCCGGGGTGAATTTCCTATCTCCCATCCAATCATCAAAGTTCCTTTAGAAGAGGGCCCAAGAGGCGCTCTATTTGACATGTATGGGCAGTCTATTCCAGAGTATGGGGAGTCTCTGGGTCAGGAACCTATCTCTACAGCATGTTTTGTTCTTTGTGATGACAAGGTTTAGATCCCTGGAGCATGTGTCTGTGAGGGATTGGGATTTCTTTAAGTGTAGCATGTCCAACAGCTCTGGGATTAACATGGTCTTGTATGTTAAGCAGAGATCGCCTCTGACTAGATGATATGCGACAGAGTATAGGTGGAGTTTTTTTAGATGGTCAGCATAGGGCATCTGCTTTAGGCCTGTGATTCTTTTAGTGATGTATTTCTGTGGCCTTTTCAGTTGTTGCAGATGTCTTGAGAGGTATATACCAAACAGGGCACTGCATTCTATAATGGGCCTAATGAGGGATGAGTACAGTGGGGCAATGACCTTCTTTTTTTCTGGATGAAAAGCCCTTAGTGATTAGGTGTGCCACATAGAAGGATTTCCTGACTGTTGTGGCAATGCAGTTATTGAAGGTGAGACCACTGTCCACCTGTGTCCCTAAGTCCCATATCACACTTTCAGTATTTAGTGTACTGCCACCTATGTGGTAATTTACAGGTACATGTTTTTTCCCAAAGGGGATAACTATACATTTCTTGGCATTGAGCTTGAGCCCATGGCTCTGGCACCAAGCATCTGTTTCTGTAAAGCCCTTTTGTAGAATATCAACATCATTTGGGGATTCAGTAATGGCTTTCAGTTTGCAGTCATCTGCAAAATTTGTTAGCCAGAGTCCCTTAGTATTGGCCTGTACTTCAGAGAAGTTGATGCCAAACAAGAGTGGTCTGAGGACTGAACCCTGAGGTACTCCACTTGTCACTTGTATGGAGCTGGACTTGGAGTCAGCTACTTTTACAGTGTGGGTTCTGTCAGTAAGCCAGTTGGCAACCCATTGAGTGACAAAGGGATTAATGCCCAGCTTAGTAAGTTTATCTATGATTCCAGAGTGAGGGATGGTGTTGAAGGCCTTGGCAAGGTCCAGATAGGCTGTGTGGATGACCTTACTCTCGTCCACGGCTCTGGAGACTGATTCAAAGAAGTCAATCATGTTCAGGAGACAAGATTGGCACTTCATGAACCCAAACTACGTGGGGTCCAGTGTTTGAAGGTTGCCAATATCTTTGTTTATAAGTTCCATAATAATACGTTCTGTGTCCTTGCAGATCAGGCTCGTCAGAATGATGGGGCGGTAGTTCCTGGGATCCAAGATAGATCCCCCCTTGTGGAGTGGGACAACTGTAGCTGTGCGCCCCTCAGTGGGCACGAAGCCTGAGGTGAGGCTATGATTAAACATGACACTTAGGTCAGGTGCCAGTCCATTTTGTAGTTCATGTAGTACACAACCTGGGATGTCATCTGGTCCCATGGATGCTGTATTCTTAGCTTTAGAGAGTATGTTTTTACCTGTGTGGCCGTTATTACTGGAATTTGCCAATCTTTCGGTATTGAGTTGGGCCCTTTAGGGGGTGAGAAGGAGGGGAAATTTGCACTGAATCGATCTGCCAGGATATTGGCAATATCCTTGGGATCAGTAGATTTAATGCCATTCTGTTGTAGCTCAGAGCAGATCTGAGCATTGCCATTTAGATTCTTGACATAGCTATAGAATGCCTTGTGGTTGTCTTTGGAATTTTTGTCAGTTTTATTTTCGTAACTAGCTTTGGAGGATTTCATGAGGGATCTCAGCTTCTTACTGAGGCTGGTAAGGGAGTTTTTTGCATCCTGGGATTTTCCTCTTTTCTGCAACAGTTTTTTTCCTTTTGTTGTAAAGTTTGTTTATGGCAAGGGATCACCAGATTGGCTTCCTTTTTTTGGAGGAGAGCGTCTTGGTTTTATTGGGGATGGCAAGATTCATGTATGAGTGGATGTGCTCATACAGTGTCAGTGGTGTCGCAGATGTGTGGTGCATTATGGTTATTGTTTTGGTGAAGGCCAAGTACAATAGAATTATAATGCCCTTTGATCTGGGTGACATGCCCATCCTTATGAGTTGTGCCTATAAGGGATTGGTCATCAGTGTGGACACACTGTTGTCGAACTTCCGATTACTATCTAATTGAATAGCCGTATCATAGGCGTGTGCTGTTTATATCATAAATAGCTTGGGTATTTGCTTTACAAAAGGGAATAATTAAGATTTTTGGCCATTTAGCATGTGTCCGGGGATCTGTCTCCAATCATTTGTGTGCGTTAATACTTTCTGCAGTATATCAGTACCATTACTATATTCAAAGATTGCCCACAACTTGCAGTCATCTGCAAAGTTTGTTGGACAAAGGCTGTCTAAGTTTGGCTTGAGTTCTGTGAATTAAATACCAAACACAAAAGGTCCTAGTGCAGAACCCTGTGGTACTGCAGTGCTCACTGGCCTTTTGCTACAGGTGAATTCAAACACTTTGACAGTATGTATTTAGTTGTCATTGGGTTACACATTTGGTGATGTAGTGATTTTATGGTCAGCTAAGACAGTTTCTGTCCAAAGCCTAAGTGAGCAATTGTGTCAAATATCTTGGCCAGGTTAAGTTATGCTGGATGCACATTCTTTCCCCTCATCCATGGCCTTGGTGACTTTCTTGAAGATGTCAACCAGATTTATTAGACATGATCTAACCTTAACAAATCAAAAAAGGGTTGCTTACACAGTCTGGAGATTAACTATGTTCTTGTTGATAATGTCCATGATGATTCTTTCCATTGGCATACAGGTGAGGCTAGTCAAACTTAATGGTCTATAATTCCCTGTGTCAGGTGATGGTCAGCCCCTTGTTCAGACAGATAACTGTTGCTGTCCACCAATGTACCAGAAAATAGCCTGTCTGGAGACTGTGGTTAAGTAGGGATCCAACTGTGAATGCTAGGTCATGTTTTAATTTATTGATACGGTAGCCTGGGGTGTTGTCAGGACCCATTAATGCTGTGTTTTTAGCCTTGGAGTGTATAGAGATTAGCTGCTCTCGTGAGAAAATAAGCTGAGTAATGTTTACTTGTATACTTTGAGTGATGACCAGTTGGGACAGGGTGGGTGAAATTTGGTCCAAATCTGTCAGCTAACATGTTATGTATTGCCTCTGGGTGAGAACCATCTGTGCACATAGCTGTGCATTCCCCTTAAGATTTTGTACTTACTTTCAAAAAAAAAGATTTGTGACAACAACTCTAAATACAGCCTTGGGTATGCATCACATGCCGTACATTGGAGCTGTTAACACAGTCGGACAGCTCTACCTATTTAATGTTATTACATCACTTGCACATTATAAGCCTGTATTTTTATAATTGGAAAGGTGTGTGTCAGGGACCTGATACCACATATGAACACATTACAAATGAGGTGGATGTGGTTCATGAAGAAAAGTTAATGACACCAACGCTGACAGTAACACAATGCTGTTGGGGAGCACCAGACTAATCCTTGTGAATAGCAACATAATTGTGCATACATTGAAATCCCTAAGGCTGCAAGTAAATCTGAACTGGTTATATGTTTCTGTATATAACAACATTACAATATGTAGATGAAACAAGGTGTACGTGCCTATGTAATCAGTATGGTGAAATATTGTTGCATGTCACATAGCATTTCATGATAACAGGTATACACATACACATGTGTGCCATAATGAAAGTATCACTGTGACTGCTGAATGAGAAGTCTGAGCAAAACCAAAAAATAGAATGAGCAAAACCAAAAAATAAGTGGTTAAGGTAAACTGTGCTTCCAAAATCCAGTCAAATAGCATAAAAACACTGGAAGCAACAAACCAACGCTGTGAAGTAAAAGAATACAAAATTTTATCTCTGCAATAAACAAACAGTGAGTGCTTTCGTGGACCAAGCCACTTCATCAGACAATGATCATAACTTAAAAGCTCCTTTTATACCAGTTCATGACAATTAAGCAAGTGCAAAAATCTCCACCTACATTTAAAGCAACAGAGCAAACAGCCATAAAATTTGCAATAGCATGTTAAAAACACAGTATCATATGTAAAAAATACAACAAATAAATATTATTACAATAACCAAAGTGAGTTCCTATACAAACAAAAATTAAAAATATAATCATTTAAGCAAATCCCTTCCTAATAAAATGGGCTTAATGTTAATCTTATCATCAAGTCCCTTCCCCATACTGGCCTTGAGTCTTACAATCCATTCCAGTTTTTTTGTTTCCACTTTTAATTTTGGGTCTCCCCCTCTAAGACTACCTACCACCCTGTCAATCACCATGAAGACAAATTTATGTGCAACTCCATGAGCTTTGACATGTCTCACTAGAGCACTGGTTTCCGCTTCCCTCCCTATATCATACAGATGTTCATGCATTCGATCCCTCAGCCTTCTGATTGTCATTCCAACATAAAATGACATGCAGATCAAACAATGGGCCAAATATACAATATTACTGCTATTGCAGTTGTCTAAGAGTCTGAACCTAAAAGCTCTACCGGTATCTGGGTATTTGAACTCCCCACTATCATCTATATAAGTACAATAATTACAACCATTACAGGGTAGGGTGGCACCTCGACCCATATCACCAACCTGTACATTCCCCTGTTGTAACCTGGGTCCACATAAAATTATTTTCAAATTCTTCTTGTTCCTGAAAGTGTACCTTGGGGTTTCACCCACTAACTCCTTTACAGCATCATCACTGCATAAGAAATTCCAGTTCCTGCGAAAAATATCTTGTAATTTTCTGGTATTACTAGAGTAGGTGACCAACATTCTCATACACCCCCTGTGGTGACCTACTGTTCGAGATGGCTGTACATTATCAGAGAAATAAGGCCTCCCCTCAGTGTCCCTACAGTCCGTTACTTCCCTCAGAGTGCCCTGTAGTTCTCTGTCAGTGTATCCCCTGTGTAGAAACCTTGTTCTCATCTCAGCCAACTCACCTTCAAACTTATCATGGCTTGCCGTTAGCCTCGAAGTTCTCAGACCTTGGCCCCTGACAATATTTTTAAATATATGTTGGGGGTGCATACTTATCCTATGTAGGTAGCTACTTCTATAGCATTCCTTCCTGTGAATCTCAGTCTCAAAACCCCCATCATTCCTCTGTATCACCTTAACATCCAGAAAATCAATTGAGTTAAAAGAACTCTTCATAGTAAACCTTAGAAAGTTGATACACTCATTCAAATACAAAAAGAAAGGGTCAAACGTAGACACATCCCCCTCCCATAAATGGAAGAGGTCATCTACAAACCTCCTATAGAATTTCAGGCATTTACCATGCTCACTGAAAAGATGTTGCTTTTCCCAGGTAGCCATGACAATATTGGCCTAGCCATTGGTACAATAAGTGCCCATGGCTACACCATCTAGTTGTCTGTAAAGCTTATCTTCAAACATAAATAAATTGTTCTCTAGAATAAGCTCCATGAGTAGAGACAGAAAATCCACACACTGTCTGTCATAAAAACCATAATCTAATAAATTCTTCCTGAAAAATTCAATCCCCACCTGGTTGGAGATAATGGTAAAGAAAGACTGCACATCCAAAGTAATTAGCAATAGTTTACCTACATTCTCATATGTACTAACAAATGGATACAAATCCATCAGAAAATGCTCTGTGTCTGATAAAATGATATGATTCTTCCTGAGTATGGGTTTCAAATGTCTCTCTAAATAAATTGATAGGGTTTCAGTGGACCAACCCCTCCCTGTGACAATAGGTCTCATTGGTGGTTTCAGGGGATCATTGTGGATTTTGGGGAGACCCTGTATTATTGGTATTACAGGATATTTCACTATAAAATAGTTAAACAAATCAAAATCAATAATGCGACATGCCAGACAGTCATACAGTGCATTATATATAACGTTACTACATCTCTGCACTTGTTGCAAACTCACTTTAGAATAAAATTTGATATAATCTAACATATTGAACATGGAATCTCTATAAAAGGAATAATCCATCACCACAAGCGAGCCACCTTTGTCCGCTGGTCTCATGGAGATGGTAAGATCATTACGCAAACAATCTAGGGCTATCCTTTTCTCTTTGTTCAAATTATTAAAATATTTATCATGAACATTGTAATCATACAAACTGTAGATTTCTTTAATACACACTCTTTCGAAAGCGTCTAACACTATATTGTTAGTGGGAACATAACCACTTGTTTTTTAAAAACATCTGCCCCAATAGGGGTACTACCAACATCACCAAATTGCAATTTCAACATAATACTTCGAGTAAAGGTTTTTAGTTCTAAAATATTATCCGTAACTGTCATTTTATGTGCAGGAATGAATGACATACCTTTATTTAACAATTTACTTTCAGTCTCACTCAATGTCTTTCTTGAAATATTCAAAATCAGTATCTGCTCCCTTGTTGCCAAATTTTCTTTAATGTTAGAGGCTGCTGCTCCTCCTCCTGGGATGCTTTTCTTTTCATGCGGCCTCTGCTCGGCTGCCGGTCATGAAAAGGAGCTTGGCATATCGGGTATGGTGTAGTGAGAGTTAGGGACATAGGACCCTGTAGCATACCTGCAACAATGGGTACATGTACTGACCCACTGTATTTGCTGCACGCTCCACTGAAGCTCATAGAGCTGTCAGCCCCTTTCTCTGCTTGAACCCTCAAATTAGAGAGGGTTGAGATAACACGTGAATCATCTTCCACATGTGTAAAGACCATACATGTACCCATTGTTGCAGGTACCCTACAGGGTCCTTCGTCCCTAACTCTCACTACACCATACCCAATATGCCAAGCTCCTTTTTGTGACCGGCTGCCAAGGGTCTGTATTTCACAAAGAATTGTTACAGATTTTTGATAATTGTGGTTTAGACATGGTGGAAGCTATTATATCAGAAAATGAGAGAGTTAGAACTTCTCTTTTAGCCAAAATGAACACTATTAATACTAACATTATTAATGATCTTTTATTCACTGTTGAATCTGAGAAAGTGTCGTGTTATAACATTTTTGCACAGATAGAGAAAGAATGTATTAACAATATGAAAAGGAAGGTAGGGAAATTAGAGAGGGACATAAGAGAATACCGTCTAGGGACAGCTTATCCCAAACCTAGGACCTTTAATGTTTTTAACAACCAAGTGGATAAGGACAGAAACAGTATGACAAATACAGTTCCACAAAATGAAGGAGAAATGCAGCAAGAATATGATCAAGCTAACAATAGGGGTATCCCTTTAGAATATCCCCCCCCCTTCGGAGGTCAGACAGGATACGCAACCAGAATCCTGTATCATACAATTACAATCACAATTACTACCACAGGGGGAATTTCAGGAGGTAAAACAACTAGAATCCCATACTGATATCAAACAGTATGGGAACATTTTTGAATTCAATAACTACAAAATTTTTAACTACAGTTCTATTGATATTCAACCTGATCATTTCAAGCTCTTTTCAAAAGGATTCAAATTTATTCCTTTTAGAAAAGCCAGTGTTCCTAGGGCTATTGTTGACCTAAAGTTGTTTTTAAGAAAACAAAATTTATCTCTTATGTTTCATGACCCTGGAAGTAAGCCTCATACATCCTCTTCACTTAAAAAGAAAAGTATCTTCAATCCCCCCCTTCAGCCGCAGCTGAAAAATTTAGAGAATTTGTCCAGTAGTGAAAACATTTTATTAAATTCTTTGAAAAACAACAGATCTATTAGGATCATGCAGCCAGACAAAGGGGTGGTACGGTTTTGATGGACATGATTTTATACGAATCCAAAATGAAGGACTCTTTACAGGATATCTCTAAGTACTCTAGAGCTTCTATCAATGAGGTAAACATTTCTAAGTCTAAAATTAATCTTCTAATCAACAACTTGTTGTTAGAAGGTTCTATTGACACAGATATGTACAATTTTTTGTACAACAAAAATCCCAGGGTTCCCACAGTTTTTGGTATCCCCAAGGTTCACAAAGACCTTGAAGATCCACCTCTATGACTAATAGTATCTTCAGAAGGATCTATCACTACTCCCTTAGCTAAATATATAGACGTCAAATTGAAGGAACTGTCTTATTCGAGTATTACAGTATTAAAAGATTCATGGGATTTCCTTAGACAAGTAAAGTCCAATTTCTTTTCTACTGATATTATTTTTGTTACCTTGGATATAGTAGATCTGTATGGTTCCATACCACATGAAATTGGCCTTCTATGGTTGGAAGAAAGCATGAGGGAAAGTGGTTCTTTCTCCCCAGATAATTTTAGGGTTTGTCTTTTATTTATGGAAGTTATTCTCAAAAACAACTTCATGTATTTTCAAGGGGTATTTTTTAAAAAGGAAAGGGGAGTGGCCATGGGAGCAAAATGTGCCCCTACGTATGCCAACATTATACTTTCATGGTGGGAGAATTTATATATTAACAAAAGTGAATTTGCTAAGAGTTGGGTCTTGTACAAATGCTTTCTTGACGATATTTGTATTTTTTGGAATGATACAGAAGAAAGGTTTTTTGAATTCCGGACTTACAAAAGGGGTACAACTGAATTTTTGGACTTTACTTACAGTATAAATAAACAAGAGTGTATATATTTAGATGTTTCTTTGAAAAAGTTCAATAACACTTTTTCTTCTAGAATATATAGGAAAAACACTTTTTCAAATTCGTATCTTCATTTCAAAAGTAGGCATCCTTTCTTTCAAAAGAAAAATCTTGTGAAAGGACAATTGGTTAGGACTAGTCACATGACTTCTGATGACACTGAATTTATTAATGATAGTCACTTTGTAATGAACATGTTTATTGAGAGGGGTTACCTTGATTATTTAATTAATGAGATGTTTAAAGAGGTACAGGAAGGTAGAAATGGAAGGTTTGCTCCTATTTTAGGTCAAGAAGAACTTGTTAACCTTCACTCTAATTCCGTTGATATCAACACAAAAAATTTAGAACAAGCATATGTTATGGACTACACTGGCGATTCGGCTGTTATAAAACACATTGTTAACAGAAAATGGGATAGGTTCAAACAAATTTCAGACCTGCAATTTATATATAGGCAGCCTTTAAAATTCATATATAGAAAAGATATGAATTTTAAGAATCTTTTTGAGTTTGAGGGTGGTATTAACCCAGTAAACAGATCTGGAAGAGTGGGTACATTTAGATGTGGTTTTTGTTCCCAGTGCCAGTATATCAGCAATACTTCTGATATTCAAATTCCCAGCAGAAATAGGCTTATAAAAAGCACTAAATATTCTAATTGTAACACCAATGGGGTTGTTTACCTAGCTACATGCCAGTCTTGTTCATCTTTTTATATAGGCAAGATGGAGAGGAAGTCAAAATCTAGAATCTACGAGCATTATTATGAAATCAAAAAACAAAATGTAAATAATGCTCTATTTCGTCATTCACAAATTTGTAATCAAGCTCTTTTTTATTTTTTTGTTTTAGAGGTAGTACCTAAAGAGGTCAGGGGTGGTATGTGGGAGACAAAATTAGAATATAGGGAATTATTCTGGCAAATTATTTTGGAGGCTACAAAAGTGCTAGGTTTAAATGATGTGGTTTCGCTTCTCCCGGTATTGAAGTTAAGAGCAGCAAAATTATAGTTTTGTAGCTTTTGTCATGTTCTAATTCTTCCAGTAGATGGTAGTAGAACCTATTTTTAGAATTATGTATTTACTTCTTAGTGGTAATATATAACCCAACTTCAAAATATATACATATATTTTTTAACGATATTTACAATGCTTTTATATTAAGATCCTGAATATTTATGATGTTAATTTTGTTTAGTAGTTAACCTGTATGTAATACTTTGATAATGTTTTTAGAATTTTTTGTTTTCAGTTTATAAAATGGACAGAAATGTTTGTATTCCTTTTGTTTTAAAATGCTGTTTTGAATATATAATTGACATCAATTTTTGATTAGCCATCCTTTTATTGAAATTAGTATAAATGATGTGTATTAAATTGTTAACAGTTTTTCGGTTCTGAGGAAGGTGTTCAAAAACGTATTGGCAGTGTTATTGTGAATAAAGCGTTTCAGAAAACTCTTGGGTTTTTTTCCAGTCTCATTCCCTCATTTGGTTCTTCAATGGCGAACTTGTGTGTGTGGTTTGAGTGTTTCTACTGTTCGCTTATCCATCTCTTTGCTGGTTATTAATCTTCATAGGTTCATAGGACATTGCTAGGCAAATGTCCAACATCACATAAAATCTGAGCTATAATTATACCATTTAAACAAAAACTGCTGTCTCTCTCTCTCTCTCTCTCTCTCTCTCTCTCCCTATATATACATACATACATACATACATATATATATATATATATAGAGAGAGAGAGAGGGAGAGAGAAGGACTTGTATATTTGTTTGATTGTATTACATACTGCCTCTGTCCATATCTGACGTGCACTATACTATGACAGAATTAGCAATTATACATCCCATCCAGTGGTCTGGAGATGACTTGCAGAGGGTCATGGAAGGACTGTGTTTCATGATGTGTGTATGCATCTTTGAGATGATGATATCCTTCAGTGTTCTGCAAAAACTATGTTCTGTGGACAGAGAGAAAAAGGAAATGTTGGATTCATGGGCTGTTAAAGATTCTCCTGAGTGGTAGTCAAATGAAAAGAGATTCAAAAGATCACATACTGACTGTGATATACCTGCAACCACACACACACACAGCAGTTGACTGAGGTCAGATTTGAATGGTAAGCCTGTTTAGGTATAGAAATTGGATTCTCTTACAACATAAACACTAGCAGCACCACATATATCTGACTTTAACAGCATCACAGTACACTTTATAGAGGATGACAGCATCATTGTTTGCTGAGAAGATGCTTGGAGGAATGTCTAACATAGATGCTGGAGTCACATCTCAGAGTAAAATTGTCTCCACACTCTTATATGAATGAATACAGATACACAAGTTTTTACTGTGAGGTAAGAAGCCAACAGTGTCTAACTACACAAACTAGACAACATTGTAGTTAATGCTCATGCCAACAAAGGGACCTGCATGTAATATTGTCAGACTGCAGTGCACTTTATAGAGGGTTGCATTATCATCATTGTATGCCAACAAGAAGATGTTTGGAGTAGTGACTGACATAGCTGTGCACTCAAATTGTCTCCAGACTAATAGTTGAAGATACACACACTCAGGTTTACTGCAGTGAGTTTACAGCCCTTTCTTTTCTAGTTACACAAACTAGACAACAGAATACTTAATGTGAGTGTCATGCATTAGCCTGATTTTTATATTTTCAGAGAATACCTTATTGCAGATGACATAATCAGTGTATGGTGAGGAGTGTCTCACCTGTGGCTCAAAAAGCATCGCTTGACTGAACACACACACACACACACACACACACACACACACACACACACACACACACACACACACACACACACACACACACACACACACACACACACACACATTTACTACAGTGAGATTAGAACTCCTACTCACTTAGTTACACAAACTAAAGAACACAGTACTTAAAGCTTGTGCCACACCAAAAGTCTGACTTTTAGATTGTCAGAGAATACTTTATAGCAGATGAAATAATCAGTGTATAGTGATAAGGAGATGTTTGTAGGAGTGTCTCACATGCTGCTCAAAATTGTCTCTAGAATAATAGTTGACTGAACACACACAAGTTGACTGGAGTGCAATTAGAAGTCTATCCATTTATCTGCACAAGTTATATAACACAGTACTTAATGCTAGCACCACAGCACAAGCCTGACTTTCATGTTGCCAGAGAATTCTTTATAGCAGATGACATCATCAGTGTATAGTGAGAAGAAGAAATTAGTAAGAATGTCTCACATGCTACTCAAAAAGTGTCTCCAGAATGAGAGTTGCTCAAAAATTGTTTCCAAATTGAGACACAGCTCAACACACACAAGCTAACTGCAATGAGATTAGAACTACTAACAACCTAGTTAGCCAAGCTAGAGAACACAGTACTTAATGGTAGAGCCATGGCACAAGTCTGATTTTATATTGTCAGAGGACACTATATAGCAGATGACATCATCAGTGTATGGTAAGAAGTAGATGTTTGGAGGGCTGTATGCGTAGTCATGTACCACCGTAAAATTTTGTTCTGAATGAGGACATTGACTCATGCTCTTCTGACTATGCACACACACACACACACACACACACACACACACACACACACACACACACACACACACACACACACACACACACACACACACACACACACACACACACACACACACACACACACACATGGTAAGACATACAGGGACACACACAAAGTTAACTGTTGTGCAATTTGAACCACTACTTAACTAGTTAATCCAGTTGGAGAACACATTAATTAACAGTCATGCCATCACAGAACTCTTATATTATTGTCATTGTGGTCTTTATAAAGGATGACATCATCATAATGTTGCAGGTAACATATACTGCTATGAGACTTGTGTGCAAAGGCTGAACTTCAGATTTGCTTTGTGATTGCAATGTGTAAAAATACATCTATAGACATCCTGGTAACCTAGGTGAAATAATTTGTCATGAATGCATGTTGCAGAACTGAGACATACGTGTACCTGTTTCTCATTACGTTGTTTAAATAACACATTGACACATGCACACAGACACACACACACACACACACACACACACACACACACACACACACACACACACACACACACACACACTTTGGAAATAGCAGTACTGCAAGTTTTGAGGTATGTGTGTTCATATTCTGATGAATTAATGTCCACAGTACTAGATTTTTCTGACAATATCAATGTGATTTGATCAGTGATGACCAATATTCAGTGTCATTATAAATGCATAATGAATGTAACAATGCAGCTGTGCTTTTTATTTCTGTAGTTGGCTTGACAATGGACCAGTTACTGAGATATCATATGCAAGTGCATTGCTGCAGGGCACATGAGTCTGAGTAAGTATGTCTTCAGTGAAGAACATGTCCCTTCCCTTTTTCTTGTATTGATGAATGACTTTTGATGAGATGGAGAATAACTGGATAATGACCATAATAAGACATGCAAAACACCTGTTTTAAAAGTGCATCACCGTGAAACTGATTTGTACGAATGATGGCAAAGTGTTAGTGCATACAAGATTCCCATTTCATAAATACAGGAAGATATGTTATGTGAGAAATAGCTGACAGATACTGTACTGTTCACACTGTAGTTTATATTGGAAATGTTGTATCATAACTTTATTATATTAAGACCTGTTCCTATTACCTTCCCTGATTGCGCACCATTAAGAGACAAGCAAACATGGTTCTCTAAATGGAAAAAAATAGTAATATTTTAATATTCCAATTGGTTCACCTCACTCTGCACATACAGGCTAAGGGGTAATGTTTGGTCATCAGCACTCTGGGCAGTACTGAGTGCAAAAAATACACCTGCTTCCTAGCATTCCCTGTGGCACCAGGAGTAAGAACAGTGAACTCCTGAACAGCGCACATATGAGACAGGGTTCAAATCCTAGTCATTTGCCTTTTCTTTTACTGATGGCGTCAGAATGGCATTAGATAAGTAAATGTGATCATGACTGCAACTGTAACAAACAATGACTACAGTAAAGTACATGTCTTCTGCAATTTTTATTACTAATACCTACCTCTATACAGTTCTACAACTATTAGCTGCTTTGCAGGCTTCACTGCAAATCTCAATTTAATGGTGTGCAGAGCTTTCTATAAATGACAATGGCTGGTACATCTTTAGAAATTATTATTATGACTTAGCAGGTGTTATTTGTGTATTCCCATATATCCTTAAAAGTGTGTGCAGTATGCTTTGTCATAGTGAGGACAGTTTGCACATCATATGAGATGACGATTTCATCCATCATCACCTGAACATGTCACAAACAGAATCCTACAGATGATTTTTCAATATTCTACAGTACATGAGCACTGATAAACTATTGACTCAAGGTACCATGTTAGCATTATCCATCAGCACAGACACGTCAGTCTGCAGACACCATCTAGCAACCTAACAGATGCATGCATGTAAACAGGAGTAGGAGTGGTAGGATGAATACAAGAGATTAACATACACCTAGCAGTTTTTTGTTTAATGGCACATTAATGGTCATTTTTTAGTCTCTTGTCATTATTAGCATTACATGCTGTGAAGTGAGTGACATAAGGGTAGAGAAGTCTTAAGAGAGGGACAACAGACTTATGCCAAGCAGAACAAGGTTAGATAAATATGTGATAGCAGTGGGGATGGATGTCACTTCAGATATTCCTTTTTGGGCAGTAATCAATATATCTCCCAGAGAAATCATAACTGTGGCAAATTTTAATATCTGAGGGATTAAATATATCATACACATATATCATTACACTAAGAAATGATGAGGGATGCATCTAGAATTGAACCCTTGAAGCTATTGTCAAAAAAAAAAAAAAAAAAAAAACTTCAGCTAAGTGATTTATGTCACACAGGAATTTGCATTTTGTTACATTCAGCAATCAAAATAACTGTCAGGGTAAATGTTTCAAAGTGCTGCCTTTGCTCTGCTTAGTGTTCCATTAGCCCAGTGAGTTTAAACAGCATTGTGCGGAGGTAACTAGACTAGTGCGACCAATAGCAAAAACCCACCAGGTTTTGCCTTAGGCTGTATAGAACCATTCACCACTGCTCAGCATTGGTGCATAATGCCAAACTCCTCAGAAATGCAGAAGACAAGAAGTGAAAGTTTTATTATGGGACATTTATGGCGATGTGTGTGATTCTATTTTTTAACCAGATTAAAGGGGTGAAAATGGGGTTCCTATTAAATGATCAAAGATGCATTCTTTCGAATGCATCTTGATTGAACTTGAAAGCACAAAAAGGCAAACTAGCGAAACGGCATATAAGTGAATTCTTTCCCTGGGAAAGAAATTGCTTGGCCACTTCCATTACTTTGCCATTTTCGTGACTGTAGTGCAATCTCGGAGTCAGTATATTTATGTAGGGGGGGGTCGGGGTGTGTGTGTGGGGGGGTGAAGCCCCCCCACTTTATGTAATGTTTTACATTTTTTTGTTTTTTTTGTTTTGTGGAACAGCAATTCCATTACTTTGCCGTTTTCTTGACTGTAGTGCGATATCGGAGTTGGTATATTTAAGTATGGAGGGTGTGTGGGGCAAAGTCCCCCACTTTATGTAATGCTTTAATTTTTTTTTTTTTTGTGGAACAGAGATTTTTTCCTTGAAAAAAAAATCACTGTTCTAAGCATTCAAGATTGTAAGCTTTTGCTTACATGGGTTTGATAAATCATCGTTTACTTTGATGATTTAACATAGACCCATGAAATGGGGTAGATAGAAAAGTGTTGACTTGGGGGGAGCAAGCAGGGGGAAGAACAAAGGGGAAGGAATAAAGGAATTGGCAAGAGGGGTATTGGAAAGAACCAAAGCTATCCACGTCTTTAACACTGCAATGTGAACATTTATCAAAAATTGGATGAGTTTGGACTGTCACCACAACACAGATGGGTGACAACAGTGCAATCATGTTGTATAGATAATTGTACCAAATCAAGTGTGCCAAGAAGATACCTATGTAAAATAGAGAGCTATGTATGGGAGAAATATTTTTTTGTTTTTGTTTTTTATTTTTTTTGTGGGACAAGTGCCTCCCCCCATTTTTTTTTTATTTCAAAAAGAGAGAAATGTTGGGGAAGAGATATAGGAATACTAAGATCAGGCAGGTAGGGCAGTTGAGGAAGCAGGTTCAGACAAACAGGTCAAACAAGACAGACACAGAGATGATGATGGATACAAAACGTTGGGGGTTACCATGGTTGGGGGATAGGAAGGGGACATCTGAAGCACAAACCCATTAAGCATGGGAACAGTGGGAATCTAGTCCTCAGACTCAGAACTGTCATCACTGTCCCCTTCCTTGATTCCCTGGGAGATTGCTTGACATGCGGGTCTTTTTTTCATTCTAAGGAGCAAGCTCTCCAGAAGGCTGAGGTGGCCACTAATGGCAGTTTCTATTACATCATGCACCATTCCTGGCAGTTCTTGGTTGGTAATTTAATCCTGCCTCTGACAGTACTCCCAGAGGGTATGAATGCACCACCAGTTGGGGCAATGCAACCTGATTTGGATGAGCCAGGTAGTGTAGGGGCTGCAGAGGCAGTACTGCCAGGTTATGTCCCAGTGGTGCTGGGAGTTGATGTGGCAGCCGACGGAGGTTTGGCAGGCTGAGCTGCAGTGGTTGGCTCATGTCCTTGTGCTGAAAAGCATTTTGTTTGTTGGCAGAAAGGTATGACATCAGAGTGGTATGTCCCCATTTCTAAACAAAAAAAAGGAGATAAGGGGTGGTATGAAGTGGTATGAGACAAAAAAGTAAACAGATGATTAGAACCATTATATGCCACTTTCAAATGCTTTGTTACAATTAATATACTTTTATAATTATATTAACTATACAGCTTTCCCATTCCAAAACAGGATTGTGAATTGTAACAAGTAATCATTGGAATATGCAGATATTGCATATATACTTTTAAATATAGTACAAATTAAGTTAACAACATGGCATTAAAGCCAGTCTTGCTGGACTTAAAATTAAAAATTAAGATCTGCATGCTTAAGTTGCTAGTAATGTATAGCAGAGCAAGAATTTTTAATACAATCATGTTCATTTATGCTGCATACCTACCTCTTCCCTCTCTCTTTTCAATCTTTGAGAATGTGCATCCCCATTTGCTGAAATTTCCTGACTACCTGTAAAATAAAGAAGGAGAGTAAAAGAGACATGAAAGCACTATGCATACCAGTCTTGGCTGTCTGCAGCTTTTCATAACATTTAAAGTTGCTTTATCTGTACACTTACACAACTGTGGGATATCAGCAGGTCTAAACTCATCCAGCCACTGGCTGGGTTGTGCCTGTTTGTGCCACTTCAGGTCATTATAATGGTACCAGCACTGCTCCCTAGTGTGTGTTATGCCAGTTACACTGGAGACAGACTTGGTTAGACTGTTCCAAGCCTCAGCCTTATAATGGTAGGCAGTATAGTCCCCCTGCACCAGCATATGGCTGTAGCACTTTACGAACAGTGCAACCAATATTTTTGACTCCTCCACACCCTACCCTTGTGCCCTGAATTTGGAACCGTCCTACCCAGCTCCTACCATGTCTACACAGGTCCTCCAATAACATTAGTAATGTTTTCCTGCCAATTCATAATATCACATTTTACAGCCAGTGAGCAACCCCACACAACCTTGTTTGTGCGATGTTAAGTGAATAGCAGCATTTGCCAAACAAAGAGGAAGGCAGTTTATGAAATAGGAAAGATAATGTGACATTTGTCATTATCATGTGTTCTGCTATACCTGACAACAGTTTGCCCAATGGTCAACACTGTTAAATGACTTGGGTTTTAAGACCTGAATGTGTGTGTGTGTGGGGGGGGGGGGGGCTGTTTTATGACAATGCATATTTTGTGGGGCCTTACATACTGCTAAAAATAATTTGTACAACATGGGATTCAAGCCTATGTAAAAAAGAGAATATATATATTTCTACCTGGGTGTTTTTCTTCATTGCCACACAAGAAGTGTTTGCTAAACACAGTCATTACTAATACACCTTAAAGAGTGAATGGTGCTATACTTCAATTAACCATGTTTGTGTATGACATAAGAATGTCCCAGTTTATGCATTCTCAGGTGTGATGCAGGAGTAATGCGTGATAATATACTAGAAATGCATATACTTGTATTAAGTCCAGATTATATTTTTGCGCTCTGGTTCAGACCACACAATACATTCTGTTTTACAGTTTATACTTGTGTTGTGGGAGGTGTGGAGATGACTGTTATTGAACTATGAAGTCCATCCCAGGTTTGAAAATACATTTGTAATTGCATAATCATCACTATCATGTTACACCAGTTACACCTATAATAGATATGATACTATGTGCAAGCTCAGTCAACCTGCTCTACATAGTTATTGTTATGCATAATTCTCTTATATTCCAGTTTTAGTGAAAAATTACAGTGGGACAAAAATTAATAAAAAAGTGTTGAGGGCTAGATTCGGGCCATGAAGTTACATTTGGTACCACAGGGAAAACTAGGCAGTGGGTATATTTTTTTGCACTCAGTACTGTCCAGAGGCTGTGAATCACACTTAGCCTGTTTGTGGGAAAGAGGGCAAAACAAGTAACATTTTTCACCTTTTTCCTTAATCAGTGAACCATGTTTCTGCACAGGTGAGCAATGCACAAATGTAGCAGGCAATAGTGTATATATACTCCTTCTGTTAATACTCATTAAGATCCTTCCTCAGTAAAAATAACAACTATGAAACTCAAGTCACGGTTTATCTATCTTATCTATTGTGCACATCAATTTATTTACCCCTTGTGCTATACACAAAGTTGGGTCACAGGTGTAATTTCTGCTTTCATTATTATCCAAGTTGCTGACCACCATACAATGCCGCTAAGCACGTTTGCACTTCTTAAGGCAATTGACATTGTTGTATCTTTCGGCTTTTCCCGGTTAGGGGTCACCACAGTGGAACTCCGGTCCGGTAATGATTGGCAGTAGATTTTTACATACTGAGTTGCCAGCCCTGATGCACAACCTTCAACGAAGGTGCGCCCATTCATGCATGTCTCCACACAGAAGACGCTTTAGCTGAGAATCGAACAGGACAACGTCTTACTGTGAGGCGACAATGCTACCACAGCACCACCACTGCAATTGACATTATTTTTTTAAAATTTTTATACATTTAACCATGTTTGCACTGAGTCACTCACTATGCACATTTTAAAGACAAAAGAATAAATAAAGTTAAACAAATGTTTAACAGTTACACAGCTGTGAATTTGAATTACCAGAGTAAAGAAATTACAAAATACAGTTGGAGTGTGTTATCTCTCTTTGCCACAGACACAGGTTCCACAGACACAGGTTTGCAACAGCACACAAATCATGTGCATACAGGCAATTCACATTTATGGTACGGTATGAATAGGACATGCACTTGTACATCCTCAGTTGGTTGTACATGTGTGGCTAACATATTTAGTGCAACAAGTGATCACACAACCATTTATGAATCTGTTTGTAGCAATGCAGCTCTATCTTCTTTTTGTATTCCAGTAATTTGTTCCTTATCTCTGCTGTAATGTCAGACATGCAGTCTATAGTGTATTTTGTTTCATTTATCTTTAAATGTGTGAAAAAATACATAAGTGAACAACACTTTTCAGCAAAGGCAGGAGAAGTTTACTATTAGTGACAAAAAATTATAAATGTGTTGTGTTTTCTTTCATTTTAAAACTCACTAAAGTTATTTCCACACTTTGAAAGTGCATCCTGATTAACACACCCATTGCAGGGAAGAATATCTGAATTGCTGTTGTGTTTTCCTTCTCTGTCACACTAATCATTCACAGTTTCAAGCCATTAGCACCTAACAATGGTAGCATACATCATGTTTGATATTCAGCAATTCTAATGAGTTCACACCACATTTGCATCTTCACAGTACTCAGAGTCTACACTATAAAAAGGTAACCATGTAGCTAGGGAACTTGAAGGTGAGGACATTTGTGGATTTGTACAAAACAGAAGATTGATATTTATTTGAAGGTGATTTCTCTGCAGAAAATGCTTAGTTTTGCTAAGGTATGCTTGTTTTATTCAAGTGCATTCTATATGTTGTAAAATGTTACAAATGGATTTATATATCCAGGAGAAAACAGAACTTTTATTTGTATGCATTTCTTATACTTTATTGTTCACATAGGCAGTTTTGGCAGGCATTTACATGTGTGAGATAGGTTATATTTTCAGCATAACTATATTTTTAACATTTGATTTTTCTATGTCCTATGTTATTGGAGAGAAATGTAATGCTCATGTTGCTGACACTGGTGTCTGAGATGGTCCAGGCCAACCTTCAAAGGAGTGGTGGGCACAATGAAAACTGACTGGCATTCAAAAGTTGATTTTTCTGTTGAAAAAGTGTATATGTCCTGATAACAGTGTGGAAAACATATATGCATTACTTCTGTGTCTTCGTTTGTTTGCACATACCCTTGTTTGTTTTGTGTTTTGGGGGTGGAGAGCTATCTACCATTCTGTTGTCCAAAAAGAAAAGGTGTTTCAAGTGTTCTTCTGTTGAAAATGTGTAGGCATCCTAATATTTCTGTGAAAAAATATATACATTACTTATGTTGTATTAATTGGTTTGTACAAGCTTTTTGTGTGTGAGGGAGTGGTGGGACAACCATCTAACATTAAGTTGTACTAAATGAAAAGTGTGTTTCAAGTGCTTAATGTTGAAAAATGGGTACACAGACTGATTATTTTTTGTAAGAAATACATTAGTTATGTGATATTTATCTGTTTTATCACTGTCTATTTTATGTCACATAGGATTATGGCACCCGAGCCTATACATCCACGAAAACCCCCTTTCAGTGACACTGAAAATTAGGTCATAATACTGGCTCTGAGGTGGCATGGAGCCTTTCTGCTTGAGAGAGGCCATGGGGATAATGCTGCCAGAAAGGATATTTGCAACCAGTTAGTCAATGATGTAAACACAGTTGGTGGTCACAGCTGCAATTATGATCAGGTGCAGCATTGGGCCATTTATATGATTTCATTAGCCTGGAGGAGAGCAGCTGCAGTTGGCCAAGAACAGCTGGTCTCAGGGGGTGGTCCTGCTACCAAGCCACCTCTGACATCAAATGAGGAGTTATTCTCCAATGTCAGAGATCCAGACTGCTCAGGCAAGCCTGCACACCATGTACTTGATGCTGGTGCTGATATGGCTAGGAAGACAAGTGCGCCCCAGAAGAAGCTTCCAGGTAAGCTTGCATATGGCAACATTTAGATTTGCTTGTTGAATAAAATTTATAATTTGACTACTACTTCCTGTGATACATTTTTTTCATATATACGTATCGATAAGTAATAGAGCTATACAAGAGAGCTGTTCAGTAAACATGGGTGTGAGTGGGCATTTCAGCCAAGTTTCAGTTTCAGATATTTCTTACAGGAAATACAGGTGATTGTGTATTCACTGTCCCCCACTGCTAATCCAATTGTGATGTTTGATCGCTATCCTTTCCTTGCTTCATTTATTGTAGGACCATCCTCAATGCAATGTGAAGAGACATCACCATATGGTAAGCAAATGTTGATTTGCTTTTTGCTAAGCATTATTTAGGTATATAATATTCTGTATGTGTGAAGAGGGTATAATGAGTGTCTGTACTGCATCTGCAATCTGTGACCAGTGTGACTTTTTTATCATCTATGTTGGTTTAATATTTAGTGGAGTAGTTATTTAATTCCTGTGCTTGTTGCTTATTATCACAGGTGATCCTGACAGTGGAAGCAGATGTCTCCTACCACCTCATGCTAGAGTATCCTTAGGCTGTGATGATGATGGTGGAAAAACAGAGGCAAAGTCAGGGGAGCAGAGGTTTACTCTGACACTAAGGTTGTGATTCACACATACCCTGAATTTCCTTCAGATGCAGTTAGTATGCCTAAGCATACACATTCCATTGAGCCTTTAGATGGTGAACAGGTTATGGATGACACAACTGATCAGGGTACTGTGGTTACTCCGGCTTCAGTGCCAGTTGACTGTTGTTGTAGCCAAACTGTGGGTAAGGTGCAGGAGGGTTAGTAGGGGTGCTGGGAGGAGGCCTGTTGTCCACCCTCCACCTGATCTTGGTGCATTATTATGTGCCATTCGACTTATGTTTAAGGACATCATGAAGGCACAGGCACATTCCACTATGGCCTCCAAGGAAATGCTTAGGGTTCTAGATGTGGCACAAGCCAATGTGTGTGATTGCCCCCATCATGTTGTCAATTCAATGGAATGGGCAGTGCCCGTGCTAGAATGTCTGCTGGGAGGGGCACAAAATCAGCTTGGGTGTAGGTTCACAACATCATCTGTTGTTATTCATGCCTTAGTCTGCTCCAGTAGTGGCACTACTTCCACTCTTCCATCATTGGTTGAGATATTCGCACCCAGACATGGTAGGCCAGAGGATATGGGTGTAGTTTTGAGGAGAGCTCATCCACTAGACATAACTCATGTTCAGGGAGCACCGGCACATCTCACCATGGGCATGGAGGTGCCAGTGCAACTCCTGACAGAAACAGTTCTCATGGATGGGGGTGATAAAAATAAACTGATACCTCAACCATGCAAGGTTTAAACCTGTCAGACATGCCAGGATGTAAAGCTAGTACAGAGCTTGGCTGTGTTCATGCAGGCAATCACACACACACATTTCACAGAGAGTGCCCATAAAAATACCAACACATTAATTCTGGTTTAAGCACTTGGGCTTCAGGCCAGTTATTTTACATTAAGAAGGTTTGTGGTCTGCACTGTAGTGGCAGAACAGGTAGCTTACATCCTTCTAAGTTGGGAACTGCTGATTGAGGGCTCAGTGTCTGTTATTCTAAAAGTGTATTAATTCTGGTTTAAGCATTTGGGCTTCAGGCCAGTTATTTTACATTAAAAGGGTTCGTGGTCTGCACTCTTGTGGGAGGAGAGGCTGGACTCTGCCCTTCTGAGCTGGGAATTTCTGGTTAAAGGCTTATAGTGCCTGCATATTGGAACTGCTTCTTACTGAAATTGGTACACCTTGTTTGCTGTAGCATAGACTAGATCCAGGCCTGCTGAATCTAGCTTTGTTTGTATAACTTGAGCACTAATCCAGGCATTCTTTAAAGTATTCAATTGTTTTTATTACTGCTTGGTAGTAACTTGATTAAAGTGTAGCTATCATTCTAAGTCTTTTGGATTAAACACTTGGGCTTCAGACCAGTTGTTTTACATTAGGAAGATTTGTGGCCTGCACTGTGGTGGCAGGACAGGTAGCTTACATCCTTCTAAGTTGTGAACTGCTGATTGAAGGCTCAGTGTCTGTTATTCTAAAAGTGTATTAGTTCTGGTTTAAGCACTTGGGCTTCAGGCCAGTTATTCTACATTAAGAAGGTTTGGGTCTGCACTCTTGTGGGAGGAGAAGCTGGACTCTGCCCTTCTGAGCTGGGGATTTCTGGTTAAAGGCGTATAGTGCCTGCATATTTGAACTGTTTCTTACTGAAATTGTTACACCTTGTTTGCTGTAGCATAGACTAGATCCAGGCCTGCTGAATCTAGCTTTGTTTGTATGCTTGTTGTTTGTTTGCTTTTTATTTCCCTGAAATGCTAATTCCACCTAAAACGCAGCTTTTCAGCTCTTCTGTGGATCCCTAGTGATATATGCATTGCTTACTGTACTTATTCCCTTGTTTCACTTGAAAGAAAGTTAATGTTTGTCATTTTTGCATTTAAGTTACCTGTAACACATTGCATTTAAGTTACCTGGCACTTGCTCACTAAAGCAATTATATAAGTCAGCACTAAAATATTAAAAGCACTACACCCTCACAAACTCCCCTTGAGTACCTCGTTCCCCTCTGGCCCTTGTTTTTCAATTATAAAGGAATTCCCAATACTATTCTAGCATGTCCAAAGGTCAGTTGTCAATCTCCTCTCCAGTCCAGCTGGTGAATCTGGGAATCTTGAGGCAATGTTACAACCGCCTCATGTACACAGACAACCCTCTCCTCCTCCCAACAAATTCCAACACATGTGAGAGATGCAACCATATAGCCATACTGGAGGCTAAGCTCTCTCAACTCAGTACTGGGGAAAACAGTCAGGAGGAGAGGGAAACCACACTCACTACAATTCCAGTCTCACATAGACCTACCACGACAGCAAACCAAACACATAAACACACAAAAACATACTCGGAGGCTCTAAATAAAAAGCAGACACCCAAGCAACCGCTACCCCAAAACAAAACACGTGCAACACATAGCTCACGAAGCCAGTGTGCCAAGCAGTCACAGCCCTTAAGGCTAAACAACACACCTGATACACTTGTAATAGGTGACTCTATCGTCAGGCACACTGACGTCCCGCTCACCAGGCTGAACAAGGAGAAGGTCACAGTGAGCTGCCTGTTGGGTGCTAGGATCTGCCACATAACACAAGCACTCAGGTCACTCCAAGGCAAGTAAAAATATGACTCAGTCATTGTCCATGCTGGTATGAATGGCCTGAGATGTACCTCTCTGGACTACATGAAAAGAGACATAGAGGAGCTCTCTGAGCATGTAGCCCAGGCCGGTATAACCCTGACCTTGAGTAGCATCTTACCCTCACCAAGAATGATGCCACAATATGAAGACAAGATGATCAATTTCAACAATTGGCTTAAGTATTGGTGTCATTCAAAGGGGATCCAATGCCTGTCAGCCTGGGATGACATGCTCGACAAGCCACGATGCTTCGCTAGGGACGGCTTGCACCTGTCACCCCTGGGCTTTCGGATATTGGCAAAGGCTCTTGCTACCCCCATAGTGCCTTTTTTAGGCAAGGCTCAAAAGACAAACCCACCTCCATAGGTATCACAAGGGATAAGAAACTAAGAGTAATGCTACTCAATGCCAGAAGTCTAAACCTCAAGATGCACGCACTCAAAACTCTCCTTAGCATGGAGAATATCGATATCTGTGAAATAACAGAAACCTGGTTCAAGGCTCCTGAGAGCACCCCAGCACTACCAGGTTATACCTCATACCATGCTTTTCGGCCCCAAAACTTGGACCGAACCACAAAAGGAGGGGGAGTATCAATATTCGTCAAAGATACCCACACCTCCAGGTTGGTGGCACAGCACAAAGCATCAGAGACTATCCATGTGCAACTAACAGTGGGTAAAACTGCCTTCCAGTTTATAGCCTGCTACAGACCACCCTCCCAAACCCAGGAACCCCACTCAGCCTTCCTGAGAACACTGGAAAATATGAAGGTCTCTCCAAACACCATTATATTGGGCAACTTCAACTACCCAAACATAGACTGGGAGCATTACTCTAGCTTCAACACCCTAGCCCAAAGGTTCCTAGAATTTATAAACTCAAATGCTATGGAACAACGTGTTACCACTCCCACAAGAGGGGAAAATATACTGGACCTGATCATCACCAACATGGGGACTCTATGCTCCAGACCAGAAGTGTATCCCTCACTGGTAAGATCAGACCATAAACTAATCTCACTGGATATTCACATCCCGACTCCACACCCTGCCCTGAAAACCACAGTGAAAAACTTCTCTAAAGCAAATTTCACACTCCTCAAAACCAAGGTGGAATCCTTCAAAGCCCCTGGACCTGTGGAAAATACGGCCCAGACCGCAGAATCCTTTATAAATGCATTCTATGAACACCTTCAGGAATGCATGGATCATGCAATTTTAAATAAAACCAAGACCCAATCCTCTAAAGGCAGACGTCCTGTCTGGTGGACCCCAGCCATAAACAAACTATACAATAGAAGGAGGAAGCTACTACATGATAGAGCAAAATCTCAGAAAGGGAAGGCATCTCTGACCAGTATCAGCAAAAAACTACGGGCACTCATATAATCATCTAAGGCCAGCTTCGAGAGAAAAATTCCACAGGACACTAAGGATAATCACACGGCTTTCTTTAGTTATGTTAGGAACCTGGGTGGGAATTCCCAGATATGCTCAGAATTAGTCCAAAATGACAAAAAATACACCGAACCCACAGACATTGCCAACATCCTAGCTGACAGGTTCAGTGCAAACTCCCCCCCCCCACACCAAAAGGGCAAATATCTATCCCAGCAGAGTGCTGCCCCCCTGACATCTCAGATGCTCAGGTAAGAGCTGCCCTCTCCAAAGCAAAAAACACAGCATCAATGGGACCAAACAGTGTCCCGGGCTGCGTCCTACATGAACTCCAAGAAGAGCTAAACCCAAACATAAAACTACTGTTCAATATCAGCCTTACTACAGGATATGTACCCAAAGAGTTGCGTACAGCAACAGTGGTCCCTCTCCGCAAAGGTACTGCCTCAATGGATCCTGGAAACTATCGCCCCATAAGCCTGACTAGCTTGGTCTGTAAAGCTATGGAAAGGATCATCATGGACCTCATAAATAAAGATATTGGGGACCTACAGACACTGGATCCTACCCAGTTCGGCTTTGTTAAGGGCAGATCCTGCCTCTTAAACCTGGTTGATTTCTTTGAAACAGTCACCAAGGCCATTGACGAGGGGAAGGTGGTCCACACAGCCTACCTGGACCTCGCAAAAGCCTTTGATACAATACCCCACTCAGGCATTATAGATAAGCTCACCAGCTTAAATATATACCCCTATGTCACTAGATGGGTTGCAAACTGGCTCAAGGACAGAACCCACATGGTTTGAATTGCTGGAGCCATGTCGGACTCCAAACCAGTTACAAGTGGCGTCCCACAAGGCTCAGTCCTAGGACCTCTCTTGTTTAGTATATATTTCTCGGAGGTACAGGCCAACACGGAAGGACTGTGGCTGACCAAGTTCACAGATGACTGCAAACTTGATACCATAATCGACTCTCCAGCTGACACAAGCATCCTCCAAAAGGGCCTCATAGAAACAGACAACTGGTGCCAGAGCCATGGCCTCAAGCTAAACGTCAAAAAGTGTATAGTCATCCCCTTTGGCAAAAACAAAGTGCCCACAAATTACCACATAGGTAGTAATTCATTAAGTACAGAAGAAGTAATTAGGGACCTGGGGACCCAAGTTGATAGCAATCTCTCATTTGACAACCATGTGGCCAAAGTGGTTAGAAAAACATTTTATATAGCCCACCTAATCATGAAAGGATTCACATCTAGATCAGGGGAGGTCATCGTGCCTCTTTACTCATCCCTCATCAGGCCCATAATTGAGTACAATGCCCCTTTTGGGATGTACCTTACCAGACACCTGCAGCAACTGGAAAGACCCCAAAAGTACCTCACCAAGAGGATGAAAGGGCTCAAACAGATGCCGTATGCTGCCCGGTTAAAGAAACTCCAGCTCTACTCAGTGGCATACCGCCTGCTCAGAGGCGATCTGTGCCTGATGTATAAAGCCATGTCCAACCTGGAATTAATGGACATGCTGCACCTCAGAAAATCCAAATTCCATCGAGCTACGTGCTCAAGAGACTTGAACCTCAGCACTGAAATAAATAGGACATGCTGGAGGGACAGATTCATAACCCAAAGGCTCCCTTCACTCTGGAATAAAATCCCAGTCCAGGTTAGGCAGAGTCCCTCATTGACTCTCTTCAAGAGGAATCTTGATGAGTGGATGGGAGATCGTAGGTTTACCCCGGGTATCACTTCAGTGTCACTGTTAGACAGAGGCACAGTATACTAACCTCGAAAAAGGGTATAGCAAAATTAATTTAAAATGGGTAGCGAAAGCCAAACACACTCTGGCTAGGCTTATAAATGCCCTAGGGCAGATAGCCTAGTATGAACCTATGAACCTATGAACATAACAGGTACATGAGGCATTCATGAGGTTCGCAGGTCATTCTGTCTCAGTGGACATTTGATAATTAGCTACAATTCTGTCTGCCTATCTTTCTTAAACAGAGTCACTACTTTTTTGTCAGCCTTGGCCTCCTGCCTCTTAAACCCCACTCTGTGGAAATAAAAATAACTGTTTTATCTTTTTGATTCAGGGATATGGATCTACCTGATAAGACCAACAAGCGAAAACACCGACAATGAGATCACCGACACCAAAAAACCAAAAGTTCAAAAACAAGAAAGTTCACATGCTTGACAAAGCACAATCCCAACAGTCATCAAAACAAAACAAATTTGCTGTTCCGAAAAACACACACACAACACAAGCACGCCAAAAACCTTACAAACCTACACTAAACCTTACATACACAACTATCTATGTACTAACCTTAACCCAAACCCTAACCCTAAGGTCCGTCACTATCGCACACTTACCTTACCTGCACCCTAACCCTAAAGTTCATCACTATCGCACACTTACCTTACCCGCACCCTAACCTTAAAGTCCATCACTAATGCACACTTACCTTACCCGCACCCTAACCCTAAAGTCCATCACTATTGCACACTTACCTTACCCGCACACTAACCCTAAAGTCCACCACTATCGCATACTTACACAGTTGTGCTCATTTCGCATGTCGTTGTTTTTGGCTTTGGGATTTCAAACTGTCGATTATTTCCATTGTTGGTCTTCCAGTGTCAGTGATCTCATTGTCAGTGTTTTCGCTTGTCGGTCTTATCAGGTAGACCCAGGGATACATATGTATTTTTTCTGATGCACAGGGTGCTTAGCATATGTATCGATGATGCTATTTTGAAACCTTTACTGATTTTTTACAGTGTTTTTACTTTTGTGATCACTACCTTGATATCATTGATTCACCAGTGATGTTTATTGCTCCACTTGTGAGAATGTAGGGATAATTAGACTTTGGAACACTCTTTCTGTTGTGGGTATTTTAGATGCATGATAGCTGACAAAAAGCAGAAATCTATCTACATAAGTCAATCCTGTCACATACTGATTTCAGTGCTGGACAACGCACACACAATCTACTTAAGTACATTTTCAAGTAACAGTATCAAGTATCTCCCATTCATTTTTGTTCTTACCCATTTATTTTCCTGTGTCAGATTCAACACTTAACTTGATAGCCCTGCAGTTACAACAACTGTGATTTGGGGCCAACTCTGTCTAATGCTAGCAGTACACAGGCATTACATGTGTAAGCAAAGGTTATGAGCATTGCCTAGCATCAATTTTACTGTATGTATGTGTATAGGATGAAAGGTGTACCCCTTAAGTGGTCAACATGTGTGCTTTCTGTTGCCTCTTGGCCAGGGTGAGGGCATATTGTGCACACCTATGTCTACCTACACCCATGCATGCAGCTGTGATGACCTTGCCATTGGTGGTGGAATGTGTGCTCCTTCCCCTTAGTGTTCCTGTTACAGCTGTTTTCTCAAGACAATATTGTGTAGGATAGCAAAGATAGTGATAATTTCAGCATGAATATTTTGATCATACTGAAAGGCATCCCCTGATGTATCTAGGCACTGAAACCTTGAGTTCAGCAGCCTAAACACATGCGCTATGATATTTTTTATTTGAGTATGTCACTCATTATAGCATTCCTCCATAGGTGTAGGTGTGCATTTCTGATGGGTGTTATCAGCTATGGTTTGAATGCATACCCTCCATCCCTCAGTAAATGGCCTTGTGGGAATCCATCCTGGAGAACCTTTGCTAGAGCTGTGAGTTGTGCCAGACATGGTAGTCATGGTAACTGACAGGGTTGCCACCAACACACATTCAGGACTATTCCCTTACCATTAGACACAACCTGACAGTTAATGGAGTAGAAGCTATTTCTGTCTATGTAGCCCCTTCCCTATTCCTACTTTTATTTATTTACTTATTTTTAGAAATGGTCACATGTAAAGTAAACTTTAATGTCTTAACAGTTGCTGCTTGCATTTTCTAAAGTGCCTTACAACACTGCCACAAATCCATTTCCAGTATGAAACCTGCTACCCAGAATAGATGCTAACTGGGTACAACAGCAATTCCATTTAACTGTAATGCAAGACCAAATGTCACACTGCTCTAGGAATATGTTTGTTATTCCTCATTTTGGTAGAGCCGACAGGTATCTCTGAATGAAGAAAATGAAAAATAAATAACAATATATAAATATAAACTCTTTCTCTGTGGCTGCAATTAACATGCAAAGGCACGGACCCTTAAAATGATGGTTCTGAAATACACTCACTGTTTCAATTGCTTTACCTTTACCTTCAGCAAAATGTAATAATGTACAACCGACATTTCATTTCAAGAGTTGTACCGTTGCAGCAACATGTTGTGCTGTTCTAGATTACAACACAAACACAAATGGGGATTTGGTAATTTGGAAGCACAGCTAATAAAACTATACAATTTTGTTTCCATTTTTTTTTAAATGTAACTGCAAACAAACTCTCCAGGACAGAAAGAATCTAGTGTTGAAACAGCATGACTTTCCAAACTTCAACGTAGGTATACATGTGTACAAAGCCAATCATCTTCCAGTCTTAATCATTGGAAAGTATATTTTTTGTATGGGAAATGGAAAGAGCTTAAAAGGCTGGGTTCAGTTCTTTAAAATAGATTTACTCCTGAGAAGTGAGGAACTTTCTCACATTTTGAAAGCATGCAAACTTAGCTTCAGGAAAAGTTTTCGCCATAGATACTGCTGAAAATGATATCCAGACCACATGTAATTTATAAATGTATAATGCATGTACGTGCTTGTGAATGTTTGTGTATATATCTTTGTAACACTTTACATATCTCTTTATCTATCAAGCTATATCACTTTCGATGTATTTACCATTTGTTAACATGGTTGGTATGCTGGCTCAAAGACCATT
>NC_056731.1:1785483643-1785491143 GCF_019279795.1 Protopterus annectens
GAGTGCCATATTCCCTCCCGCTCAGCTGTGATCACACTACACACAGGCACAAATAATGGCTATTACTTACAGGCATCTCACTGCCCACAAACATTTTCCTGCAATTTGGGAAATATCCCAACAACATAATAAACATTTTCTACTACATTGGCACCACTAATGTGACCGATAAGTCTTTCTCAACCAAAAAAATGACATGGATGAAATATGGAGAGCTGCCTAGCGACAAAGCACAAGAAAACTGAATGCCAGGTGAAAACAAAGCCCATGACCATTATGTCAACCAAACAAAAAAGCCAACTTTAAGTCAAGAGTTTCTATAGCATGGCCATATCACATGGCAATTCAATCCCAGTTGAAAACAAAGCCTGCAGCCATTATGTCAAACAAAGGGGAAAAAAATCAACAACAGAAAGCCAAGAGTTGCTAAGCTAACAAAACCTGTAAGGTGTTTTTTGCGAAAGTGCACTTTCGCAAAACTAGTCTCGTTTATCTGGAATTCATTAAAGTGAGTATTTGATGGGTCAAAGTAGACCCATATGTATATGTATATATATATATATATATATATATATATATATATATATATATATATATATATATATATATATATAGGTCTACTTTAGAAAATCAAAATACCACTTACCTGACTTTTAAAACACTGAGATGAAAGCACTGAAAATCCAGTTAAATGAACACTTACATCACTGACAAAAAACTACAGGTAAATAACGATTTGGCCGCACCACAACAAAGCACAAAAACTGAACCACATGAAACCTAAATATACCAACTCTGAGATCGCACTACAGTGAGGAAAGGGGAAAAGTTCACCATGGTGGACAAGTGGTTACTTCGGTGATCATAATAATTTATTCTGCATATACTCTTAAAAATCCAGGCTACATGCCATGAAAATCAATCTTCAAAAATACCTTGTTTCTTATTTTAGCCAAATACATTTTAAAAGGTATTTAATTTTTTTTATTTATTTATTGACATTTGACTACCAGGAAAGTCTGATTGGGTAGAGTTCATTTTCAGTGGAGGCCTCGATAGAAAAGCTCCATACGTTCATAGGTTCATCGGTAGGTACTAGGCTATCTGCCCAAAAGCATTTATAAGCCTAGCCAGAATGTGTTGGCTTTCACCGCCCCCTTAGATTAGTTTCCTGTGCCTCTGTCCAGCAGAGCCACTGAAGTGATCCCCAGGGTAAACTTCCTGTTTCCCATCCACTTGTCAAGGTTTCTCTTGAAGAGTGTTAGTGAGGAGCTCTGCCTAATGTAGATTGGAATCTTGTTCCAGAGCATGGGAAGTCTCTGGGACAGGAATCTATCCCTCCAGCATGTCCTATTTATTGTTGTGGTGAGGTTTGGATCCCTAGAGCATGTGGCTCGAGGGGATATAGTTTTCTTTAGGTGGAGCATGCACATCAATTCTGGGTTGGACATGGCCTTGTATGTCAGGCAGAGATCACCTCTGAATAGGCGGTATGCAACTGAGTACAGCTGGAGTTTCTTCAGTCGAGCTGCATAGAGCATCTGTTTGAGGCCAGTGATCCTCTTGGTGAGGTACTTATGTGGTCTTTCCAGCTGTTGCAGGTGTCTTGTAAGGTACATCCCAAATGGGGCATTGTACTCTATGATGGGTCTGATGAGTGATACGTAGAGGGGCACAATGACCTCTTTTTTATCTGGATGCAAACCCTTTTGGGATTAGGCGGGCCACATAGAAGGATTTTCTAACCACTTTGACAATGTGATTATCAAAGGAGAGATTACTATCTACTTGGGTCCCAGATCTCTTATTTCATCTTCCATATTTAGGGGGGTACCACCTATGTGGTAATCTGTGGGTATTTGTTTTTTTCCAAAAGGGATGACTATGCACTTTTTGGCATTTAGCTTGAGGCCATGGTTTTGACACCAGGTATCTGTCTCAGTGAGACCCTTTTGGAGGATGTCTGTGTCAATCCTCATATCAAGGTAATCAATGCTGTCTGTATGCAATTTATAGATGATTTTTTAAAAGGGCACAGATTCAGATAAACATTTTGAGAACAATAATTTTGCAGTCTTTAAAAATAATACAAACATCCAACTAGGGAAAATTGTTGGCTCTATAAAGCATCCTTAGTTTTTGATGAGTTAAAGCAGTAGGACTTTCCTTTAACAAAGCTGAATTGATGAACATCCACTTTTAAGAGATTTTAAATGTCTAGATTAATGAGGTCTGATAATAATTTCTTCAGCTTTACATATTTACATAAGATGCTAGTGAGAGTAATAAGTCTATTGTTACCAGGATCTGTGGTAGGGCCACCCCTGTATAACAGCATTACAATAGCTGTTTTCCAGGCTTCTGGAATGTAACTGGTGAAGAACCTCAGATTAAAGAGGTTAAGTGGGGGTTCAGATAAGACATATTTCACACTGATAATCAGGCAACTATAATACGAAGATGATGCAGTTGCTTATGAAAGGCTATTTCCATTCCAAGGTCTTTAAAAATGAAATTAACCTAAAATGTGCACTTGTTGATTTTTTGATAGATGTGTTTTTGCTACAGGGTATACAGTACCCACATGAAGGTAAATGAAGCTAAAATTTTGAAGGTCAAAGATCCTATTATTTCTAGCATCTTTGGACTACCAAAAGTGCATACATATGTTATTGACCTGCAAATGAGACCTCTATTGTCTGCATAAAAATGAACCCTTTGTTTCATTTGAGGTTAAAACTTTTAAAACACTTTTTTAAAGACTTATGGCATGTTCTCAATGAATCAGCATCTATTCCTTGCATTTCTGACTGATGTGATAAAGCTTTTGGCAGTGATAACACACAATACAAAGTTTACAGCGGTTTACTGAATGTGTTTCCAGCTTTGAAATTTGTCTAATAAGGAAGTTAGCTTGATACATGATTTATGGGCATTGTTTTAACTAATAATTCTATTACTTTTGGCAATGACTTATTTCATCAAAACTCTGGAGTTACTGTAGATGCAACTGCGGTATCAGTGTATGTCAATATAATTCTATCTTACTGGGAATCTACATTCCTTTTAAAATCTGATTTAAAAAATATACTTTTATACATGATAATTAGATAATATATTTATTTTATGTGCAGGTAGTACCAGCTGGCTTGATTTTATTATCTGAATCTGTGTCATTTTAAAAATTCATCTATAAATTGTATACAGACAGCATTGATTACCTTGATGTGAGGATTTTCAAGGTTTTCAAAAAGAACAGCTTTTAGTCTATAATTTTTAGATTGTCAACATTTTCTAATGTTTAATTGCATTTTGGGAGCTGCCACCCTTTTAGCAGGAAGACTAGTTTTGTTAAAGGACAGATGATTTAGTTATATAGGTGTATTACTTATGGCAATCTATTTTCTGAAGAACTTAACACATTAATTTCTTTATTCTGAGACATGGAATACCCTGAAGCTTTATTTACAATCTAAAGTTAATGAAATTAGAGCAACTAGAATGAGAA
This sequence comes from Protopterus annectens, assembly GCF_019279795.1. Lineage (NCBI taxonomy): Eukaryota > Metazoa > Chordata > Ceratodontiformes > Protopteridae > Protopterus > Protopterus annectens. The sequence goes on from NC_056731.1 coordinate 1,785,487,152, forward strand.
AATATGCCTCCATTCTAGGAAATAATAATTATGTGCTTTCTGTCAGATCATTAGAAACAAATATGAGTCAAGCCATGATTTTTCTTATTGTATTGATTCTGACAGAATTAAGGACATTATAAAGAAAAATTGACATTGTCCTTTAATTCCAGCTTTAGAGACAAGCTTGGACTTACCTCTGTATTTGTTTACAGAAGGGATAAAAATATTAATCAGTTCCTAGAGACATGACCACATCTGAGTACTAAAATAATTATGGAATAATGTAGTAACTGTATATATTGTAGATACATCAGTAATGGTACCACAGTATTAGTAACAACCTACGACTTAACTAGTGGCTATTCTGGCAAGTCTGACTGTACCATTAGTGGGATAGTTTATCTTACAAACAGTTTCTCCTGCAATTCATTCTATATAGGCAAAACAGGAATGCAATTATTATGCATGATATATGAGCACGTATATGTCATAAAAAGAAGGAATCAGCAAACATGCTAAGACATGCATTGAGTTTAAGAAGTGTTTTATATAGTTGAAAAAGTAGATAGAGTCAGTACTTGGCAAAGGGCTAGGGAGCCATGGCTTTGAGTACCGGAAACTTCTGTGGCAGTTGCATTTGAATGCCACCAGCCCAACCCCCCCACCCCACCCAGATTAAATTACAATATTTCTATTTCATCATTATTATATTTAGGAGAAGCAATACTGTGACAAATTCAACTAGTACACTTTTAAACATTTTATGATTTTGACAGTTTTTTTTAGCATTTGTACATTTTTATATTTTCCTTATATGTAATACTGTGCCTTTAAACTTACTACCATGTCTTATCATGTGACTATCTGTTTATCACCTGGTTGTTATGGGTGTTACCTATTCCTGTATTAATGTAGGCTAGCACTTGTCCTTTACCTCTGATGAAGTCCTGAATGGTAATGACAAAAGTGCTTAACTATTTTGGAATTAATCCTGTTTTCAATACACATTGGCCTTTTTTCCTTAGCTACTTTTTAAGCTAGTTTATTGTAGCTTTCACACAGGATTTGTTCTTATTTTGGAGATGACAATGTTAACTGGGGCAATATCCTTAGATGTAAAACTATCATTCAGAACTGCTGTTCTTAAAATCTCTTTCTGTGTAATTTAACTGATTATTGTTTCTCCATTGAGATTATCTTCTGTTTCAGGAACTATATTTCTAACAGATCATTTAAAATAATAGGGGTAAAAGTATACTCAGACATGGGATTCTTAGTAAAACAGTACCACAAGGGTCTGTTCTTGGTCCACATCTCTTTTATAACTGCAAAGGTCCTGCAACAACTCAAGGGAGCTTATAGCATATCAAATCTTCTTACTATAGAAGCTTGTCAGTCTGTATTTATCTAGTCTAGAGTATGCATTAAACATCTAAATGAAGTGGTTAAATGAACTTGTTTAAGAGAATCAGGGCCTACTGTTTGATATTTGATGCATTCACTGGGTGGGATGTGTTGTTGCTGAGAAGGTCCTAGATTAGATCACCCACCTGGTTAACAAACAAATACATATTCAAGGCTATAGTGATGGTGAACTTTAAATTCAGTACATTTAACTAATACGTATATTTATTCTATACATTTTTTTATATTTCCCATCTATTTTTCTTTGGTCCCAAGTTACATGAAGGACCTTGTAACCAATACACAGCTTTTGAATCCATAGTTGCAGATAAGCCAAAATATAATGAGGGGAAAAGCCCCAAATGAAAGACATGTTTAAATGTTGCAGTATTGACTTAGAACATCTCAAAATAATTTTTAGTTTTAGGAAGGTTGGAGCAAAAGTATGAGAACAAATTAGGAGTGTACCTCCAAAATCTGTACAGTTTTGAGGAATGGACTCAGTCTAGTTTTCCCCTTTTAGCTTGTGTCTGAACTGAAAAGCTCACACTTGTGCCACTTCCACATGTCACAGACTTTCTCCAGCCATGTCTGCTACAACGCTGGCATACCTGGCCTAGACGAGAACAAGGTGCAGCTCTTGTAGAGGACTTCATTTTCTCTTCATCGTAGTTTCTTTTTGGTCTTATTGCTATACCCATAGCATTTTCTAAGGTACATGCTATAGAAATAGAGGTTTTATAGAAAAATCATGTTCCCATACATAGGTTCATAGGTAGGTACTAGGCTATTGGCCCTAGGGCCTATACAAGCCTTGCCAAAAAGGAACCCTGGCTTTCACCATCCAAAAAAATAATTTTCATGTGCCCCTGTCAAGCAGAACCACAGAAGTGATCCCCGGGATGAATTTCCTATTACCCATCCAATCATCAAGATTTTTCTTTAAGAGTGCTAATGAGGAGCTCTGTTTGACATGGATAGGCAGTCTGTTCCAGAGTATGAGAAGTCTCTGGGACAGGAATCTATCCCTCCAGCATGTTCAGTTTATTGTGGTGACAAGGTTTAGGTCCCTAGAGCATGTAGCTTGGAGGGATTGGGATTTCTTTAAGTGGAGCATGTCCAACAGCTCTGGGTTTGACATAGCTTTGTATGTTAAGCAGAGATTGCCTCTGAGTAGGCGATATGCGACGGAGTAAAGCTGGAGTTTTTTGAGTCGGTCTGTGTAAGGCATCTGTTTGAGGCCAGTAATCCTCTTTGTGAGGTATTTCTGTGGCCTTTCCAGTTGTGGTAGATGTCTTGTGAGGTACATACCAAAAGGTGCGTTGTACTCTATAATGGGTCTAATGAGTGATGACTAGAGGGGAACAATGACCTCTTTTTTTCTGGATGAGAAACCTTTTGTGATGAGGTGTGCCACATAGAAGGATTTCCTAACCACTGTGGTGATGTGATTATCAAAGTAGAGACTGCTGTCCACCTGTGTCCCAAGGTCTCTTATCACACTTTCAGTGTTAAGTAGACTACCATCTATGGGGCAGTTCATGGGTGCAGAGTTTTTACCAAAGGGGATGACAATGCACTTTTTGGCATTGAGCTTGAGACCATGGCTTTGACACCAGACATCTGTCTCAGTGAGGCCCTTTTGTAGGATGTCCACATTGTTAGGAGTTCTGATTATGGCTCCTAGTTTGCAGTCATCTGCGAATTTAGTTAGCCAAAGACCTTCTGTGTTAGCCTGTACTTCAGAGAAGTAGATACCAAAAAGGAGAAGACCCAGGACTGAACACTGGTATTCCACTTGTCACTGGTCTGAAGTCTGATTTGGAGTCTGCTACTTTCACAATGTGGGTTCTGTCAGTAAGCCAGTTGGCAACCCATGTGACATAGGGATTTATACCTAGTATAGTGAGTTTATCTATAATTCCAGATTGGAAGATGGTGTTTAACGCCTTGGCGAGATCTAGATAGGCTGTGTGAACAACCTTACCCTCATCTATGGCTTTGGTGACTGCTTCAAAGAAGTCTATCAGGTTTAGGAGATATGATCTGCCTTTTACAAACCCGAGCTGTGTGGGGTCCAGAGTTTGGAGATCTCCAATGTCTTTGTTTATGAGTTCCATGATGATATATTCCATGGCCTTGCAAACTAGGCTCATCAGGCTAATGGGGCGATAGTTCCCAGGGTCTGTTGTAGCCCCCCCCCCCATTGTGGAATGGGATAACCATCGCAGTGCACCATTCAATAGGCACAAAGCCTGAAGTGAGGCTATGACTGAACATGGTAGTTAGGTGGGGTGCCAGTTCATTCTGTAGTTCATGTAGAAGGCAGCCTGGGATGTTGTCAGGTCCCATGGATGCTGTGTTCTTGGCTTTGGAGACTGAGGTTTTTACCTGTGCAGCCGTGATTACAGGAACTTTGCATTCTTCCGGTATAAAGATGGGCCCTTTAGGGGGTCTGAGGAGGGTAAAGTTAGCACTGAACCTATCTGCCAGGATGTTGACAATATCAGTTGGTTCTGTATATTTAATGTCATTGTGCTGTAACTCAGAGCAGATCTGAGTGTTGCCATTGAGATTCTTGACATAGCTATAGAATGCTTTGTGGT
>NC_056731.1:1785496143-1785503643 GCF_019279795.1 Protopterus annectens
TACACATCTGTGTAGAGTGCTATATTCTTAGCAAAAGATAATTATGGCCCTACTTCTGATATTTTGATTTTGTCCTTCTTCTTAAAACTGATACAGAAAGAAACATCCTAAAGTTATTTAATGGTAATCCAGCTTCACCAAGAATACTGAATATTTGCCCATCTAATATATATTATTAAAAACTCATAAGAAATACGCAGTCTAAAAAAGTGATAAAATGACAATTTTTCAAATGCTAAAGGCATAACCATAGTTTAGAGTTTTGTTATACCGTATGACCTTCTGTTTGCTTGGTAAAAGTTATTAAAGGGAGTTTGAGATCAGACTTATGGTGTCCTGATCTCACCTTCCTTCACTTTCAGTTAAGTAGTGGCAGGTAGGTCAGAAGTAGGGTTGAAAGGCCAGACAGGTGTATGGTAGGCCCTGGAGGGGACAAGACCAAGGCAAGAAGGTATGAGGAGTGTTCTGATCAGGCCTCTTTCTCATGTAAATTTGTAAAGAGAACAGACCCACTGTGGGGTCACTTGTTTTATCCTGGACCAGTGTAAAGTATAATTTGGCAGGTTTAAAGTGAGTGAGGCCTTATGATCCAGTGTAAGATAATGCCAGACTAGAAGTATATGAATGTGAGACTGTTGGATCCAGAATTTATAAAAAAACAAAATATGGGAGAAATGTATGAGTCCCAAAGTATGTATATTGTGGTAATTCCTTGCAGATCCATTAATAAAGTAGGGAGAAAGGGGCAGCTAAAAGTTATTATGGGGTGTGCTTGATTGTTGTTGATGGGATAAGAGTGATGTTTAAGTATTCATTAAAGAAGACATGTGGGATGTATTTTGCACGAGAGGAAGGAGGACAAGGAGACCTAGTGGTGGAACGAGGAAGTACAGGAGAGTATACAGAGAAAGAGGTTTGCAAAGAAGAAATGGGATTGACAGAGAGATAAAGAAAGTAGACAGGAGTATAAGGAGATGAGGTGCATGGCAAAGAGAGAGGTGGCAAAAGCTAAGGGTGAGGTATATGAAGAGTTTTATGAAAGGTTGGACACTAAGGAGGAGGAAGAAAAGGACCTGTACCAATCGGCTAGACAGAGGGACTGAGCTAGTAGAGATGTGCAGCAGGTAAAGGTGATAAAGGCTAATGAGGGAAACATACTCACAAGTAAGTAGTGTGTGTTGAGGAGATGGAAAGAGTACTTTAAGGGGCTGAAGAATGAAGATAATGAGGGAGAGAGAGAGAGAAGGCTGGATAATGTGGGGATAGTGAATCAGGAAGTGCAATAGATTAGCAAGGAGAAAGTAAGGACAGCTATGAAGAGGATGAAGAGTGGAAAGGCTGTTGGTACAGACAACATACCTGTGGAAGCATGAAGGTGTTTGTTTAGGGGAGATGGCAGTGGAGTTTTTAATTAAATTGTTTAATGATATCTTGAAAAGTGAGAGGATGCCTGAGGAGTGGAGAAGAAGTGTTTTGGTACCAATTTTTAAGAATAAGGGAGATGTGCAGAGCTGTAGTAACTACAGAGGGATAAAATTGATCAGTCACAGCATGAAGTTATCAGAAAGAGTAGTGGATGCTGGGTTAAGAAGAGACGTGATGATTAGTGAGCAGCAGTATGGTTTCATCCTGGGAAAGAGCACTACAGATGTGATGTTTGCTCTGAGGGTGTTGATGGAGAAGTACAGAGAAGGTCAAAAGGAGTTGCATTGTCTTTGTGGACTTAGAGAAAGACTATGACAGGGTGCCTAGAGGAGTTGTGGTATTGTATATGGAAGTCAGGAGTAGCAGAGAAGTATGTTAGAGAGGTAGTGTGACAGTGGTGAGGTCTGCGGTAGGAGTGATGGATGCATTCAAGGAGGAGGTGGGATTACATCAAGGATCTGCTCTGAGCCCTTTCTTATTTGTAATGGTGATGGACAGGTTGACAGATGAGATTAGACAGGAGTCCCCATGGACTATGATGTTTGCCGATGACATTGTGATCTGTAGTGAGAGTAGGTAACAGGTGGAGGAGACCCTGGAGAGGTGAAGATATGCTCTAGAGAGGAGAGGAATGAAGGTCAACAGGACTAAGACAGAATATATGTCTATGAATGACAGGGAGGATAGAGGAATGGTGAGGATGCAGGAAGTAGAGTTGACAAAGGTGGATAAGTTTACATACTTGGAATCAACAGTTCAGAGTAATACTGAGTGTGTAAAAGAGGTGAAGAAGAAAGTACAGGCAAGGTGGAGAGGGTGAAGAAGAGTGTCAGGAGTGATTTGTGACAGACGGGTACTAGTAAGAGTGAAAGGGAAGATCTAAAAGATGGTAATGAGACCAGCTATGTTATATGGTTTGCAGACAGTGGCATTGACAAAAAGACAGGAGTCAGAGCTGGAGGTGGCAGAGTTAAAGATGTTATGATTTGCGCTGGGTGTGACAAGGATGGAAGGGATTAGGAATCAGTTTATTAGCGGGTCAACTCAGGTTGGATGGTTTGGAGACAAAGCAAGAGAGGTGAGATTGCATTGGTTTGGATGTGCTTAAAAGGGATGCTAGGTATATTGAGCGAAGGATGCTAAGGATGGAGCTGCCAGGTCAGAGGAAAAGAGGAAGGCCTAAGATAAGGTTTATGGATGTAGTGAGAGAGGACATGCAGGTGGTTGTTGTAACAGAGCAAGATGCAGAAGATAGGAAGTAATGGAAACAAATGATGAACTGTGGTGACCCCTAATGGGAACAGCCGAAAGAAGAGTGTGTTTACTGCTGTAGCAAGATAAGCTCTTTGCTATAGTTTAGAGTTAATTTATTTCAATTGTAAGAGTTATTTTTTGTTGGTAATGTTTGAGGAACCTTCCCCCCAACCACAAACTGTGGATAGACTAGGGGAGCAGTTGAACTACTTATGGATCTGCCGTTATGGTCTAGGTATAATTATAAAGAAAGAAAGAAAAAGAATAAGAGAGAAAAAATATTTTTATTTATATTATATTATATTCAATTTTCACCACAGTGGTGGGTTTAAACATTAATAAGTGAGACCCAGTGGACAGCAGTGGTAATAGCTTGAGGGCATCTTGCGTTCTCTCAACAATACTTGAAGAAAGTTAAGTAATTGATGACATTTTTGTTTATCTTTATTGTTCTTTTTATTTCCCTTTCTCCCCTTAACTGTTCCAATGACAATAATTTCATTATGCAGAGTTTGCAGTGTTCATTTAACTTAAAATGTTGATGGTAACTGGGCTTGGGTATAGGGTTTCCCTTGCCCGTTGCTGTATTTTCGGCATCTTGAAGAATGCGTGATGCTATGGCAGCTATCTTCACTATGATATAAAGACATTAATCGGTACAAGGCAGACCACCATGTTGAGTTTGCATGTTTCTATAACTGACATCTAAGTGATGATTCAGCTCTTCTGGTGAGTGCCTGGGAATGAAACAGGTGGCCGCCTTAATATGGATAGCTTCTGGAGGCAGCAGTGACATTAAAGAGAGAGAAATAAAGGTAAATAAAGTGATTATTAAATAAATGGAGGCTTCCTTTGCTTCAAAGTGACTGATGAAGTGCTAGAATTTCAGCAGTATTGCTTCTAGTCTCCATAGCATATAGCGTATGAAGAATTTATGAAATTAAGTTGACTGTCAGTGAATATCTGATAAAGGATGGAGAGGACTTCATGTGTCAAATCAGTATACAGCAGTACTGTGTATGACTATAGCAGTGAATTAGAGGAGAACTGCAAGTAATAAAATGCACATATATAAGTAAGAAAGTAAAAGTGAGAAGAGATTTTATCTTGGTCACCTAGGGGAAGCAGCTTACATGGTCAAGGATATGAGCAGTTATCACATCAGGCTACAGTCCTAGAGGAATGCCTCCAGCAGTTTCCATTTGACTACTGTACCTGCAGTACTGCAGCCATAGTATTCACTCCTTTGTCACTCGCTCACTCAGTTCCCTCCATTCTCATTTGTTTACTAGTACCTCAGATACCTGAAATTCCTTTGTAATGGCTGACCAGGGTCGCAGTGCCCAAGCCTGCACCACTGCTACAAAACTATGCATGCAAGAGGTTTATTGTCCTTTAGAGCTTCCACCAATTGGACACTACTGCCTTGAGTTATGACTTGTACCTGTCACATCCAAATAAACCATACACTGCCAGGTTAGAACAGTGTTATAGTCACTGACTTCCCTGAATTTCACCCATATCCATCTGAGCCCAATACCTTTTAGTACCAAATTACTAACAGTAACAGACTTAAGTGTTCCATACATACAATAATTCCAAGAGGGGGCTACTGATACTTATTAAGTGACAGTGCCCCTTGCCTGAATGTGCAACATGTTGCCACCAGACTATTAATTTGATGCCATCACTGATCACTCTTATGTAGCCAGTCAACATTATATTATGATTAGAAGAGAGCATAATAGTCTCTTTCTTAAAAAGAGCAAATGGCAACAGTCACACCAGTGCTGTGAGGATACCCTTCAGCAGAAAAATATGATTTCAGCCACAATCTTTGTCAGATGAACAAATAATAACTCTTTACTTTTAAAATATTTCACGTATAAAGTAGTATTTCAGTTCTGCAAGAAAAGAAAAATAAAAGGTTTTATACATGCAGACTGTTGAAAAAGTTCTAACTATATCTGTTGATATTTCCCAATTCATATGCTTGATAAATGAAGCCTGAAGATCCATCAAGTCAGACGGTGCAGTGGTAGTATTGTTGCCTCACAGCAAAAGGTTCTCTGGTCTTATTCTTGACTGGGGTGCCTTCTGAGTGGAGTCTGCATGTCCTCCCTGCATTCATGTGGGTTTCCTCCCATGTAACAAAGACATACCTCTGGAGTGTTTATCCCTGGGCCTCTGCTGAAACTTGGCTTTGTTCCACGTCAGACTTTCCCAGTAAACAAATGTTAAATAAAGTCTATAGTCCAAGTATCTTGATATAGCATCCCCTGCCAATTAGAATAGAATCCATATTCATCAAGGATACCCACACCTCCAGGTTAGTGGCACAGAACGATGCTTCAGAGATCATCCACGTGCAACTAACAATGGGCAGAACTGCATTTCAAATTGTAGCTTGCTACAGATCACCCACCATGTCCCAGGACCCCAATTCCGCATTTCTGGAAACACTGGGAAACATAAAGGTCCTACCAAACACCCTTATATTGGGTGATTTCAATTACCCAAACATTAACTGGGAGAACTACTCAAGTACTAACTCCCTTGCCCAATATTTCCTAGAATTTATAAACTCAAATGCCCTGGATCAAATGGTCAACACCCCCACCAGAGGTGACAACATATTGGACCTGGTCATCTCCAACATGGGCGACCGGTGTTCCACACCGGAAGTCAACCCCTCACTGGTTAGATCTGACCATAAACTAATCACTCTGGATATCCATATTCCGCCCCCACCCCCGGTTAAAGAAACCACCATGAAAAACTTTTCAAAAGCAAACTTCACATTACTTAAGACCGAGGTGGATAGTTTCAAAGTCCCCATGCTAAAGGATAACACTGCCCAAGCTGCAAAATCCTTTACTAATGCACTCTACAGGCATCTACAAGAATACATGGATCATGCTATCCCAAGCAAAACCAAGACTCACTCTTCCAAGAAAAGGAAAGCAGTCTGGTGGACCCCTGCCATAAACAAGCTATACAATAGAAGGTGGAAACTAGTACAGAAAAGAGTAAAATCCCAAGAAGGTAAGACACCCCTGATCAGTATCAGAAAGAAACTACAATCCCTCATAAAATCATCTAAGGCTAGTTCAAAAGAAAAGTTGCCAAGGACTCCAAAGATAACCACAAGGCATTATTTAGCTATGTCAAGAATCCAAGTGGCAATTCTCATATCTGCTCGGAGTTAGTGCAGAATGGCACAAAATACACTGAACCAACAGATATCACCATCATCCTGGCAGACAGGTTCAGTGGAAACTTCATCCCGTCTCACCCCCAAAAGGCCCCATAACCATACCAGAAGAATGTAGTGCCCCTGAAATCATGGACACTTAGGTTAAAACAGCCCTCTCCAAAGCCAAAAACACAGCATCAATGGGATCGGACGGTGTCCCAGGCTGCATCCTACATGAGCTTAAAGATGAACTAACCCCTCACCTAAACACACTGTTCAAACTCAGCCTCTCCACAGGCTATGTGCCCATTGAGTGGTGCACAGCAATGGTTATTCCACTCCACAAAGGTGGAGCCACAACAGACCCTGGGAACTATCGCCCTATAAGCCTGACTAGCTTGGTCTGCAAGGCTATGGAGTGCATCATCATGGATCTCATTAACAGAGACATTGGGAACCTCCAAACACTGGACCCTACCCAGTTCAGCTTTGTTAAGGGCAGTTCATGCCTCCTAAACCTGGTGGACTTCTTTGAGACAGTTACCAAGGCTATAGACGAGGAAAAGGTGGTCCACACAGCCTACCTAGACTTTGCAAAGGCCTTTGACACCATTCCCCATTCTGGTATTATAGACAAGCTCACCAGCCTGAACATAAACCCCTACATCACAAGATGGGTTGCCAACTGGCTCACGGACAGAACCCACATGGTAAGAGTTGTGGGAGCTAGGTCTGACTCTAAACTGGTTACAAGTGGCATTCCCCAGGGCTCAGTCCTAGGACCCCTGCTGTTCAGCATATACTTCTCAGAGAGACAGGCAAGCACAGGAGGTCTATGGCTGACCAAGTTTGCAGATGACTGCAAACTAGGGGCTATAATTGACTCTCCAGTTGACACAGGCATCCTCCAAAAGGGTCTCACTGAGACAGATACCTGGTGTCAAAACCATGGCCTCAAGCTAAATACCAAAAATTGCATAGTCATCCCCTTTGGAAAAAACAAAGTATCCACAAACTACCACATAGGTGGTAGCCCCCTAAATACAGAAGACGTAATAAGGGATCTGCGGACCCAAGTAGATAGTAATCTCTCCTTTGATAATCACATTGCCAAAGTGGTTAGAAAAATCCTTCTATGTGGCCCACCTAATCACAAAAGGGTTTGCATCCAGATCAAAAGAGGTCATTGTGCCCCTCTACACATCACTCATCAGACCCATCATAGAGTACAATGCCCCATTTGGGATGTACCTTACAAGACACCTGCAACAGGTGGAAAGACCACAGAAGTACCTCACCAAGAGGATCACTGGCCTCAAACAGATGCCCTATGCAGCTCGACTGAAGAAACTCCAGCTGTACTCGGTTGCATACCGTCTACTCAGAGGTGATCTATGCCTGACATACAAGGCCTTGTTCAATCCAGAATTGATGGACATGCTCCACCTAAAGAAAACCATATCCCCTCGAGCCACACGTTCCAGGGATCTAAACCTCACCATAACAATAAATAGGATGTCCTGGAGGGATAGATTCCTATCCCAGAGACTTCCAATGCTCTGGAACAAGATTCCAATCTACATTAGGCAGAGCTTCTCACTAACACTCTTCAGGAGAAACCTTGA